>NC_055959.1:28564122-28584122 GCF_018492685.1 Alosa sapidissima
GTAAGCCTCCTCTACTTGCTGCACACTGCCCCCCCCCCCCTCCCTGCATACACAGCCCATTGTCTTCAGGATCTTCTCCAACACACATCCTCTACATACTTACAGCACACTGCCCCCACCTACCCACACACACACTACACACACACACACACACACACACAGTCACTGCTCCACTCCCCTCCCGCCCACACACACATCTTCACTGTCATCACTCACATACATCATACATACAGTACTCTGCTTGCAATAGTAAGTCCCTTCACCATACTTGCAGTACACTGCCCCCCCTCTCCCCTACATACACAGCACATTATTTCATCTGGAAGCTTCTCTAACACACATCCCCAACATACTTACAGCACACTCCCCCCCCCCCCCCCCCAATACACAGCACATTGTCTCATGAGGAAGCTTCTCCAACACACATTGCACACTGCCCTCTCCCCACATACACAGCACACTATCCCATCTCCCTTGTCATCCCCCCAACACACACACCAAGACCCCTGGCAGTTGGGTTAGCCCCGTGGATCTGCCCAAGGTTTCTTCCTTAGTAAGGGAGTTTTTCCTTGCCCCTGTTGCTCTTGGGTGCTCCTTGTTGGTGCCCCCCCCCCCCCCAACCCCAATCCTCCCCCACCTTTCTTATGCAGCCCTTGCCACTTCATCTACTAAACCCCTCTTCTACTGCACTTTTTACCCCCCCCCCCCCCCTACAGCGCCAGCCAACAAGGCACATGGCCTCTCACTCAGTGGAATCTCTCTCATTCTCTCATGTTTCTCTCTCCTTTCTTTCTCTCTCTCTCTCTCCCTTGTCTTGTTTATTTTTTCCTTCCCCTTTTCACTATGCTCTATCCTTTCACTGTCTCAATTGCTCACTCATTTGGTCATTTGCTTTATATCTTAGTTTTGCGCAGCTTCCTCATTCTCTCGTTCCCTCTTGCGCACATCTGAACTAATAGCTTCCCTGTCCTTGCTTCTCCCTTGTGTTCTCTGTTGCCTTCTCTAAGTGTCCACCCCTAGAGCTTGTGTCACTACTTGAAAATGTGTCATTTTGTCAGGGAATCTGTTCATTGTTTGTTGATTCCTGACTGTTGTCCAGACAACGGCACTCTCACACCACGGTCAGGGTGTATTGATTCAGTCGGGCTGGTCGTTTCCACTGGCCATCTCTGAGCTAGCCCCACTCTCAGTTTCAGGATGACCTCGTCCACGGCCCCTGCAGGCCACCAATGCTCTGTCCTCGTGCATCGTTCATCCTGTCCAGTATGGCTCCTCTCCCATCCTGTTTCAGCAAGGAAGGGACACGATGAAATATTAACCTCGGCGTTAACATGGAATGACAGAAGAAAAGAAAGAGACATAACAGAAATGGAGTGAGATACAGATGGCAAATAGAGAGGAGGGGTAGAGAGAGCATGGAACCATCAATAATTGAGCATAGTAAAGTATCTCATGAACTCTTCGCTGAGATATGAGCTAGTCTATTACTTAGACAGAGTGCAGAGGGAATGAGCCTGAGTTGACTTTGCAAGTACGCAAGTTGTCACATCGACCCAAACTAAGCTAGCTCAAATTTTATGGCATCCACAGTGTAGTGTAGGCATGTGTCAGAGCTGTTTTATTGATACAAAAGGACAGTAAGGATCAATTCTCAGTGATGGTATCTCCAGAGCCCTCTACAGCCCCTGTACTGGAGGACGGGGGGGGGGGGGGGGGGCAAGAAAAGAGAAAGGAGAGAGACACCATTACTCATCGGCTTTTCAGCTCTATCCACAGCTTACACATGCTTTAATAATTACATTAATTTGATCAGTGAATTAGTAATAAAACCCTCTCCTTTGTTGTTTAATGTGATAGCTTGTCTGACACCTTATGTAATGCAAGCACAAATCAATGTACTGTATTCTAGGCTCTGGGTGAAATGTAGTTAGAATTCACAGGAGTTCACTGTTTTTGATTTTTTTTCTCCTTTATCCTTTGTTTTCCTTCCTCTTAGTCTCAGTCTCTCTATCATTCTTCACCTTCCTCTAAACCGTACACAAACACACACTCAACTAGACTGCTGCTTAAATGAACACATGAGCGCTAAGCCTTGTGTTGCCTTTAGGAAATCCTCATAGCCTACATCAGAGAGCAAGTGTGCACTACAGCTAACATTTCAGAAACATTGTATGCATTGTACAAATACATTCACATTAATAATGCACTATGCATATAGATAGAACACAAAGTATACATTCAGGGTATACTCAGGTGTACACTGTTGTGGTAAATCTTAAACAAGAATTTAGTGTAATGACAATAAAACTCAAAGTAACATCTAAAGAAATGTATACTGTTCTATGGTAGTCGGGTGTAATATTTATATGTCCTTGTTGTCTTGGAGGGTAGCCAAGCAGATGTGTTAAAGGATGCAAAAGGCCTTGAGTGAGTCAATGTAATCGTCAAACCTTTAAAATACTCAATGAACACTAGACAGTGCACCACGGGCCCTTCTTGTCCTTAAAATGTCAGACATTACAGTAAAAACACGGTGATCAGCTTGATGTGGAGTCCAGAGATGTTTGGTGATATATGTGTGAGTCAGACAGGCTGCTTCTAAGACAATGGTATAACATCTGTTCCACATGTTGAATCGGCTGCAAACAAGCTGATGGAGGTCTGTCGGTGTTGCACACATGGCTTGGAGCCATAGATGTTCATCGACCGGCCCAACATTATCAGACATCCGACCAGCAGCCCAGTCTGCAGTCCCCATTATCATAGTCTTACATCCATGTGTGTACTGAAACACACACACACACACACAATCTGTGCACACTACTCGTGGAGCAAATGAACTAAGCCTGTTGTACCCCATTCCAATTGTGTCATTGATGGATAGTTAAGTTACGTATTCTTTTTTAGAGGCGTACTTTATTGTGCTTCTCTTTCTACTCTGCATCAGTAAGAAGCTCTTGCACAAATGCTGGAGTTAAGACCGGCATCAGACCTGCATGCATGCCGGACGAGCAGGAAAACAGCTGAAATCAGCACTGGGTGGATTTTGTAATGTCTGACTGTTGTTTGATGTGGTAGGGTGGTGTCACTTCCGAAAGCGTTACAACAAAACTGAAACATTTAACAGTAAACACCAGTGTTCTACCTCATACTGTATCTCACATAGGCCTACATTATCTTAAGGTTTCTCATTTAAACTCTGTGTCTGTCATGACCTTCATGTTAATTGTTTTTCATGCTAAAAACAGTGCCATTTACTGGGAACATTAGGTATAGGCCCAGTTTCCAGAGTACAAATTCCCTGCTCAGGCCTATTTTCCACTAAGTGTGCAAATGATCGTTGACACATTCTAGTGGCATCATTCATTTTGTATAGTATGGTTGTTTAGTGACATAGTCCAGTCTTGTGGAACTGTACACTCAGTCACTGTGCAGTCAGTAGCATGTATAAATTCACAGCCCATGAATGGATCCACCACCACCGATCCAGTGTGATAGCCAGTCATGCTGTAGCCAATTCCACAAAAGTAACAATAGATTTTGTTAATTTCTAAAGAAAGTATGGACATTGTTTCTGTTATATGATATAATATGAAGTTTAGTATGAAGTCAAAGAATAACAAATATGTTTAATTGGGCAGTGTTTCATAGGTAGCAACTAATGACTCGCAAGATTGCAAGATTTTTTTTACAGTGAGGGAGTCCCTGTGTAGAGATATGTGCACTAGTCTCAGAGCTGACCTTTAAAATCTGTGTGTCGCACATGTATGTGTGCAAATGTGCATGCATGCTTGTGTGCGTGCTTGTGTGTGTGCGTGTGTGTGGCAGCGTGCAAAGCTGTGAATATCTGACCCCGGCATGTCCCAGCCTCCAAAGGTTAAAGTGTACTGCTCTTGGGAGGCTGCCTGCTAAGGTGATTATTGTAGTGTCAATATGGAGAGAGAGAGATACAAGAACACTCTCTCTCTCACACACACACACAAACATAAACAAACAAACAAATACACACACACAGAGGCCTCTATATTTTGGAACCTCTTTTGCCTAAGCTTCTTTTATTATGTGTATAGAATGGAATGTTTGTGGTTGGTTGAAATTCAAAAAGTACTTACCCTGTTTTATTTATGACCTTTCTGATCTTGGTATTTACAGCTCTTTCAGTTTGTGAGGGTGTGTGTGTGTGTGTGGGGGGGGGGGGGGGTGTCATATGTGTGTGTGTGTGTGTGTGTGACAGAGAGAGAGAGAGAATAAGGGCTTCCCTGGACTACTTTCTTGTCTGCTATCAATAGTCCTGACAGCCCAACAACCCACACCCACACCCTTGTTTGTCTTGGGTGTGGGTGTGGGGGGGGGTCTTTGGGGGGCTGTCATCACCATAGATGCGGAGAAAGGTCACGGAACTTGCCGGACTTACACTCAGTCACTGTGCTAACCCATTTCTGTGTGATGCTCACATTCACACAGGACTGTGCAGTCAGTAGCATTTATAAATTCACAACCCATGAATGGATCCACCACCACCGATCCAGTGTGATAGCCAGTCATGCTTTAGCCAATTCCACAAAAGTAACAATAGATTTTGTTAATTTCTAAGGAAAGTATGGACATTGTTTCTGTTGAAAGTTTATTATGAACTCAAAGAATAACAAATATGTTTAATTGGGCAGTGTTTCATAGGAAGCAACTAAAGACTCATAGTTTGTGATTACAGACAGTTCCGTTCTGGAGACAGTCCTGTATGCACAGGTGCTTTCCTAGAACAACGTTATTCCCATGGGCAGTCAATGAGTGGAAAAATATCAGCATGCCTGCTTTAATAAGGAAACATTAGGAAAATATAGATAAGGACTAAGGATGTTTTAAAAGGGAGCCAATGGTGAATCTTCAAGGTTAAATCAGTAGTAAGGTAGAACAGTTTTGGGAACCATGCGGACACCAAGCTATGCAGTATAAAAAAGTATTGTAGGACTATACTAAACTCTCATAGCCTGAATGACTTACAGGCAATATCTAGAACAGCAGTGTCATTTTAGAGGTATGCTATTGAATTTCTTAATGTTGTATACAGTGTTTCCATATGTGTTTGTGTTTTGAAGGCACTAAATGGATTCTGCTTTTAAAAATGTTGCCGGACTTTGCCCTTTTGTCACTGAGAATAAGGCATGAAACAATAGGCCTATCTTTTCATTCACAAGCAAGAAGCTAGATTATATGAATGGGCTAGGAACAGTTTCTGTTCCGGCCTCTGTCTTCAGGTCCGGTCTGTGCTTCTGTGTCCTTGCTCTGTGTGTAATGAGAACATATGCTCATTATCAGGGATGTAGAAACAACCTGCTGCTACCTGTTCCATTGAAAATCCAGCATCCCCTGAGAGATTATCACGGAGGCTTCTATTCTGAAAAGAGTATGGGCAAAAACTGCAGTGTCAAAATCCACACATATTCAGATCAATAACTTATATTCTAAAGTCCACCAAAGAGACATGATAAAAGGGGGAAACAGATTTTTAAGTTGTAAGTCGGGCGTTATTGTGCATATACTACTGGATTACAAAGGGTTAGAGGTGTTTGAACCATGACATTTAACGTCCGCCCCATCACTGAGACATTCCAGAGGAGAGCAGTGACCCACAGTCATTGTGAGACAGTGATAAGGTCCACTTTGTTTACTGTTGCGTCAAGGCTAGGGCTGGGCGATAAAAAACGATAGCGATATGTATCGCAATAAACATGTAATCGATATCAATAAAAAATACGTTCGATAGAACATTCGATAATTAAAAGCAACACACACCTCCCGCCTTACGTTGTCCATAAATAAATAGGCTAAATATATCTTGCATTGTAGCTAGTATGTGCAACTCTAGGTGATAGAAGTAGGCCTACCTCAACACAGACTCTCAATGAGTCCTTGCCCCGTGCACTCTCTCTCTCTCTCTCTCTCTCTCTCTCTCAACAGGCGCATCCCTCCTCAGCATGTCCAAACATTCACAATCGTGCAAGACTAAATTGCTATTAAATCCGGTTAGCATCATTAGCACGCTGCACAAATTTGTTCAAAACTGTTGCATTCAAATTGACTGCTAAGTTCTAATCATCTCAATCCAGATGCAAATGGAAAAGTATTTTCCAAGACTCAAACGGGCCTATCCCAAGGAGAAAAAGTATTCATTTGAAACTTAAACACACGTGGGGAAACTGAACAGTCTAACCAGACTATGATAAACTAGCAAATTAAGCTACTTTGTTTACAATATTTCCAGGCTTCAACCAGTGCTGCTTTTCATTCAGACGTGTTTTTCATGATTGTGTTGACATTTCTTTTCCCTGTTTGCTTTGATTGATAACTAAGGTGATTAAAATCAGAGGAAGGTTAAGTTTAAAATAAAAGTGTTTAAATTTCACTTTTTTTTTCTTCTGGTCCTTATCTGAAATATATTTTAAAAAATCAATAATTATCGATATCGACTGATATGAAACACATATCGTGATACAGTTTTCAGCCATATCGCCCAGCCCTAGTCAAGGCTGACAAAAACAGCCACAGGATCCCATCAGCGGTCTGATGCTTTGCACAGGGTCACTCATTACTTCTTAATAGACAAGATCCAGATTAGGAGCCAGTCGGCTCCAGGGTTTATTGGCATCCGCAGAAAAGTTATTGGATGTCCTAAGTGAGAAGTTAGCGGTGGTGCATTGTGGAAATGAAGCTCGAGGCAGTGAGCGGTACCTGAGTGACCTTTGCAAGTTTTTTTTACAGTGGAGGGAGTCCCTGTGTAGAGAGATGTGCACTAGTCTCAGAGCTGACCTTTAAGATCTGTGTGTCGCACATGTATGTGTGCAAATGTGCATGCATGCTTGTGTGCATGCGTGTGTGTGGGTGGTGTTTGTGTGTAGCGTAGCAGTCATGTCGGGATTGTCAGTTCTTTTTGTTATTATTATTTTTTTTCTCGTCATATACTTCCTGATTTTTTGGTGAATGATTCCCAGGACAACGAACACCGGGGCACATAAAACTTGGTGGGGATGTTGCCCCACTAGAATTTTACGAAAACATGTTGTTTGGTCCCTGGGGTCACTTCCCCCCTCCCGCGCTGGGTGCCCCGAAACCCCAAAAATATTTTTTCCTAAATAACTACCGGTACCTGAGCCGTGGCACCGAGGATGACCAGATGTTTATGAGGGTTGGTCTCAAGGGGCTGCATCAACCTAGCCCATAGCCACTCATTTGTGATTTGCCCCCCTCCCCCCCTCGGTAAAAAATGAAAATGCAATATTATACTCCTTTAATTAATGGCCCCTATCTTCAGTTGAGATGATCTAAACTTACCAAATTTCATGTGTATGATTAACCTCATGGAATTTCATCCATGGAGGGGCATACAATAAATTAATTTATGTGTACATTTAGTGACTGTACATCAGCCTAGAGATGGTGGTGTTGAGCGAAGGGTTGCTGGTAGAGGATGATGAGGAGAGCTACAAGGCAGAACTGTCTCACACACACACTCTCTGTCTCACACACACACATATAAACACACACGCGCACGTGCACACACACATGCACGCATACACACAGGCATGCACACACAGATCCACAGGCGCAGACACACACGCATGCGCACACACACACACACACACACACACACACATCCAGACGCACAGACTAGAACCCGAGCAATTTTTCGTCTGGCTGGGCTGGGACACTTCTGCGTGCTAAATAGGTTTTTTTTTACTGTTGACTCACTCACAGTCCTTGGTAGCCCTGTCAGTGCTTTGTAAAATGTTGCATTAAGACCACTAAAAAATCGGTAACACTTTACTTGACAGTATCAACATAAGAGTGACATGACACTGTCATGAACACATGACACTGTCATGACACATGAAACCTAACCCTAATCCTAACCTCTAACCCTAATCCTAATCTTAACCCTAACCCTAACCCCAACTCTAAACCTAACCCTAAACCTAATCCTAATCCTAACCCTAACTTGTTATGACAAAAACGGAATGTCACTTAATAACAGAAGCGTTATGTCATAAACGTTTATGACTTGTTTATGACACGTTCATGACTGTGTCATGTCACTTTTCATGTCGACACTGTCAAGTAAAGTGTAACCAACTTTTTGCATAGTGCATTACGATATGTGGATGCAGTGTTGCCAACTATTTCAAATGGAAAGTAGCTAAAGCCAGCTCCAAAAGTTCTCATAGGCCTACTGAAATAGGCAACGTTAAGAGCCTAATTCAAATATATTTAATTTAGAGTTCCGGTCTGCGCGAGCATGGAGTAGTCACACTTACTTCACGCTCCCACCTACTATATAAATTATAGTTCTCAGTTCCTTTTTATTCACACCGGCAAATAAACACCAACAACTGTTAACCCCCTACTGATCGACCTCAATGAGGAGATGGCCACAAGACCCAGCAGAGGTACGAAAAAAGACGAAATCGCTGCCAAGGATGACACAGCTGCTGGCCGCGTGGATATGGAGGCCATAGCTGCCATGCTTGAGGAGCACAGAGCAGCCCTTTCGACCGACTTCAAATCTGCGTTCTCAACCCTCGAGTCAAAATTAGACACAATTCAATCGAAGGTAGAGGACCAGGAAAGACGGGTGCTTTCCCTCGAGTCTAATGCCAATGCAGTCAGCGAGAGTATCGGGGCTTTGGAGACTAGCTGCTCAGCGCTAGCCAATGAGAATGCTAAATTACAAGCTAAGGTCTTGGACTTGGAGGGACGAAGCAGGAGGAATAACATACGTATTATCGGCCTACCTGAGTCTATCGAGGGCTCCCGTCCCACAGAATTCTTCGCCGGCCTCTTGGTGGAAGTTTTGGGGGAACAAGTTCTTACTTCAACACCAGAATTAGATCGTGCCCATCGTGCCCTCACTTCCAAGCCAAGCCCGGGCGAGAAACCTCGATCAGTCGTCATCTGCTTTCACAAGTTCCAAACTCGAGACCTGGTGATTCGCGAATCCCGCAAGATGAGGGGCAGACTCCTGTATCGCGGCGATCCCATTCACATCTTTAAGGACTACAGCCCCAACATGTTGAACAAGCGGTCTGAATTCCGGGACGTCATGAAAGAGCTCTACAATCTGGGTCTCAAACCTGCTCTGCACTACCCAGCTAAGCTTAAACACGAAGGCAAGAAACGGCTTTTCTCTCCCCAGGAAGCCCGAGAGCTTGTGTCATCATATCGCCGTCCACAGCCAGACGAGTAGATGGAACTCTTAGTCATTCTCAGCTGTTCCTCAGCTAAGGGAGCCGTGGCCCATTTGAGGATTGTCCTACGTGCCGTGAGTTTGACTTTTAAACGGCCAGCGGTTAGATTTTGTAGGCTTTGCAGCAAAGTTACCTGTTCAATAAGCAAGTGCCTATATGTTTTTTTTTTCCCTGATGTGGCATTCTTAAGTCTATTCTATATGTGCCTTATCACTATTAGTGATTAGGCTACTCTTAACTTGGTGTTAACTTTGCCACCATTTCAATTTCATTTGTATGCAAATGTCACCAGGTTATTCTAATCTTGCACAAACTAACTTTACAATGACATTTTGGTTTTAGATTCACTGATGGCTTAAGCCTTTCTCTGAACGCAGGAAGGGGTATTACAACTAAAACTTGTTGGTTTCTACTAAGGTGTTTATTAATAGTCTTACTGTAAGTTATGGGGCATACTGTACAGTTTGGTGGGTTGCGAATTCGAGACATGAGAGCCCAAGAGATGCCTTCCAGCAGTTGGAGTTACCCTTTGGGTAGTCTCCTGGCTAGGGATGGGATGGGGGGTGGGTTATTGTTTAGGGTTTTCTTTTTCTTTGCCAGCTAATATATGTTACTTTTGCTTCCTCTGTGACAGTGCATGTTTACTTTACTTTACATACTTAGAAAATAGCACATAACATTTCTGCAACTCAGGTGCAAGCTAGGGGTTATAAATTGGTTAGTTGTAATGTGAGGGGCCTTGGTCATATTGTTAAACGTGCTAAAGTATTTGCAACTATTTTAAGTCCCTCTCTGCAGATATAATGTTTCTTCAGGAAACACACATAAAGCACACCGCTAAAGGGAAACTTAAGGTCAGCTGGGTAGACCAACTATATGAAGCAAATTTCACAACAAAAACAAGGGGGGGTGGCGATTCTAATTAGGAAAAATGTCCCTTTTATTCAATCCACTACCATTTCTGATCCCAACGGTAGGTTTGTAATAGTGGCTGGAACCCTAAACTCTGTCCCTATAACACTTGTCAACCTGTATGCACCTAATTTTGACAACCCTGATTTTTTTCAGAAGGTTTTTAACTTGATTCCAGACATATCCAGTACTAACATTGTAATTGGGGGAGACTTCAACTGCGTGTTAGACCCTCTTCTAGATAAACAGTTTTCCAACTCCCTCCAAAAATCAAACTCCTGTATTGGCCTAAACACTTTGGTTGAGAACCTCAATCTAGTTGATATATGGAGGCTGAGACATCCAACTGTGAGGGACTATTCCTTCTTCTCTCCAGTGCATAAGTCATACTCACGCATTGACTATTTCTTAATGGACTCTAAACTGTTAGCATTAGTGGACTCAGTAACATACCAACCCATTATGATATCAGACCATGCCCCTTTGGCCATGGTACTGAAAATTGGGGAGGTTAGAGCTAGACGCAATCAGTGGCGCCTTGACCCCACGCTCCTTTCAGATGAGCAGTTCTCTAACATCCTACAAGAACAGATTTCTCACTTCATCACAGACAATGATACAGGCGATGTCAACGACTCCACTCTGTGGGAAACGCTGAAGGCTGTCATCAGGGGACATGTCATAGCCTATGTTTCCAGTAAAAGGAGAATGGAAGGCAGTAGACTCAAAGACATAGAACATGAGCTTTCTCTTCAAGAAGATGTATATAAAAATAACCCCAATGATGCCACTCTTGAAACAATTACCAACTTAAAATATGAATATAACACTATCCTTTCGCAAAGATTTGGCCAATTACTTGTAAAAACATGACAAAATTACTTTGAGCTGGGAGACAAGCCCCACAGACTCCTTGCAAGGCAGTTGCGACACACCCAGGCTACACACACTATTCATAAAATAAGAGACTATCAAGGTTACGTCACAACAGATCCAATCAAGATAAACAAGGCATTTGCTTCATTTTATGAGGACATGTACCAGTCTAAAGTCAATGCTACTGATTCTCAGAAAATGAACGACTTCCTAGACAATAGCCAACTCACCACATTAGACGAAGCAGCGGCCAAAGCGATGGATGCTGCCATAACCCTGGAGGAGATCCAAACTGCTATTTCTCAATTTCCTAATAATAAAGCCCCCGGCCCCGATGGGTTCACCATTTAATTCTACAAGAGATACTCATCTAATCTGGCCCCTCTGTTACTGCGCATGTTCACTCATTCTAAGGAGACCACAGAACTACCTCCCTCACTGTACAGTGCAAACATTGCTCTGATCCTTAAAAAGGACAGGGATCCTTTGAAAATGCCATCATATCGTCCCATATCTCTCCTCCAGATGGAAACAAAAATACTCAGCAAAGTGTTGGCCAACAGACTCTGTAAATACATAGCCAGTTTGATACACCCTGACCAGACCGGATTTTTCCCAGGTAGACATATATATATTTCAACCTACGTCATCTATTCAACATTATATACCATAAACAAAAGGAGGAATCAGTGGTAATTGCATTAGATGCCGAAAAGGCTTTTGATTATATTGAATGGAGTTACATGCTGACTTCCCTGAAATACTTTGGCTTTGGTCCAGACTTTATTAAATGGATAGAAATGATCTATGCTCACCCCCAAGCCTCAATACTTACTAATGGTGACCTCTCCCAACTATTCCGTCTTCACAGGGGCGTCCACGTTGTTCGTGTTCACACTATCTATTCAACCTAGCCATTGAAGCCCTAGCCAGTCAAATTAGATTGAACCAGATAGCCCCAATCAAACTTCATAGAATAAGATATCCCTTTTTGCAGATGACATCACACTATTCCTGTCACACCCCAAAACATCCATCCCACCATTATTGCAGACTATTGAAACCTTTAGCAGTTTTTCTGGCTATAAGATCAATTGGGGAAAGAGTGAGCTAATGCCCATATCTGATAGAGTGGACTTAAACTTTCTGGGCACCGCTCCATTTAAATTAGCAAGAGACCAATTCAAAACTTTGGGTATCATTGTGACGCGGGAGCATGGAAAACTCAACAGTAACTGGGAATCCAAAATACAACAATTTAAACAGAATATCCAATTTTGGAACACACTGCCCTTTTCTATGGTCGGTCGCATCAACGCTATGAAAATGGTTGTCCTTCCTAGATTTTTATACATTTTCCAGAGTATCCCTGTGTTTATTCCCCTCTATTACTTCAAAAAGCAGGACTCTATCATATCCTCCTTTCTATGGAACAATAAGTTAGCCAGAATATCCAAAAAACACCTGTTTAAGTGTAGAGCGGAGGGAGGCTTTGGTTTACCTCACTTTAAGCTTTACTACTGGGCCGCCAATTTAAAAGCAATACTTCACTGGCGTAAAGGTTTCCCGACAGCCCACTACAATCAAGAAGATGTGCCCTCTTGGCTTCAGATAGAAATATCTACATGTGGTGCCACCTCCCTCCCAGCACTCTTTAATAACCCTGCAAAAATAAAGACACCTCTCTATATAAAAAATCCAATTATACTTCACTCCTTAAGAATTTGGAAACAAATTCAATCTTTTCTTGATTTGCCCTTAGTCTACATAGACAGTGAAATCTGTCACAATCATGCTTTCCCCCCCACTTTGATGGATTCAGCCTTTTCCATCTGGAAAGCCAAAAATATTTTGTTCATACAGGACCTGTACCTTGAAGGAAACCTAATGTCATTTCAACAGACATATGACTTACCGTCCACACACTTATTCAGGTTCCTCCAGATCAGGCATTATATCAGGACTCATATACCACAATACGAACACATGCCCAAACACAACACATTTGACAGTCTTAGACGTCTTATACCAGGGAGCAGAGGCACAGTTTCCTCCCTGTATGGTATCCTATTGGCCCATGAAGGAGTGTCCACTGATAAGTTGAAGAATGATTGGGAGCAGGAACTTAATATGGAGATTTCAGTAACGGTTTGGGAGGGAATTCAATTTCTGGATAGAATTCATAGCACCTCTATAAACTCCAGACATTCCTTAATACAGTTTAAAGTAGTCCACAGGCTTCATTACTCTAAAGCCAGGCTCCATGCCATATACCCTAACATTTCCCCTTTATGTAATAAGTGTAAACAACAAACAGGGACTCTTACACATCATTTTTGGTATTGTTCTAAGTTAACTCTTTTCTGGTCTCTTATATTTGACTACATTTCGAAGGCACTTCACAAAAATATTGCACCTGACCCTCTCCTTTCTTTGGTTCAGTTGTTTTTAATCCCAACATCACAAGGGGCAAGCCATGTCTCTATGTACTCTGTTGGCCAGCCGCCTCATCTCATTTTGCAACAGTGGAAGTCAGAGACCAGCCCTCTTTTCCAGCAGTGGCTTAGAGGGCTAAGTGCGGCTTTCTATCTTTCTTTTTCCTGAATATGTCTTGTGATGTTGACTGTCATTATTACTTTTTTCTGGCTGGCTGGCTCTTTCTTCTTTTTTCTTTCTTTTTGTTTTGTTTGAGGGGTGGGGGGTATAGGCTTTGTAGGTTTTTGTTGTTTTGTTGCTAAAATTCTGTCAGAAAACCCTGAGGGAAAACTCTTGTATTGTTATCCTGTATATTCCCTGTATAAACGTTTCCTTCAATAAACATATTTAATAAATATATTTAATTTAATATACTTGTATATTAGGCTAGGCCTAATTGATACACTTTACACTTCTGTACATCTTGTCGTATAGGCTACACCAGAATTAGCATTAGGCTAAGTGACTAAAAATCAGTCATTTCCAACCTACAGTGATGGCCAAAAGTATTGGCACCCATGCTAAAGTTGACTGAAAAGAGGAATATAAAATCATCTTTTGGAAATTTATCTTAATGCCTTAAGTGAAAAATGAGGAAATATCTAACCTTTAAGGACACCAATTTTCTTACATTATTCATTCACTATCATAAATAAATAAATGTTCTTCCTTAAAATACAGGGGTCATAAGTATTCCCAGCCCCATGTTAAATTCCCATAGAGACAGGCAGATTTTTATTTTTAAAGGCCAGTTATTTCATGGATCCAGAATACTGTGCATCCTGATAAAGTTACCTTGGCCTTTGGAATTAAAATAGCCCCTCATCATCACATACCCTTCACCATACCTAGAGATTGGCATGGGTGTTATTTCAGTTAGCCTATTAGCTGGTTTGATGCTCATTGAGCTCAATGCTATTGATGCTATACATACAGACTATGATTTATTAAAAATATATGAACTTAATATGAATTACAAAATATATGAATGTATTGAAACATGACATGATGCCATCTCTTTAGTGGACTGTCTTTTTTGGACAGTTCTACGAAAGGTTATACTGCTTTGTGAATTACCCCAGTCAAAGTATTTACACAAATAAAGTAGGCCTACTTTGATTTTCTGTAACCCTTACTATTTACCTTTACTTATCCTTTTTAATAAGCATCAAGATGATCAGTGTGATTTTGATCAATTTTGATTGTACACACACACACACACACAGGCTCGCACATACAACCATACACAAAAGTTGCAAGTTGCATCATGAACACACGCTAACTATACATGCTAACTGTGGAACTGAGTGGTGCATGCCCTTTGTCTGTCTTGGATGTGGGTGTCTTTGGGGGGCTGTCATCACCTTAGAGGCGGAGAAAGGTCACGGAACCTGCCAGAATGTGGTTATGGCAGCCCTGGTGGCTTTGGTTGACATGTACACAAGCAGGGCAGCCGGGGGAATGAGCTGTGGGTGGAAACCAAGCAGGTGCCACTGTAAGTGTGTGTATGTGTATGTGTCTGTTTGTGTGTGTGTGTGTGTGTGTGTGTGTGTCCATGTCTGAAGTCTCAACGGTACACAGTGAATGAAAGTTTAGCTTACAGACACCAGCAATAGATGTCCTCAAACCTTTGGCCATTGTGGTGCAGTCCGGTACAGTTACATATTAGGCCTGGTTTGATCATATTTTAACATTTTAACATGATTGTGAAGTTATGGCATCAGTGAATGAATACATACAGTAGCCTTAATATAGCTCTGCTACCTAGCTTAATGCTCGTAGCCTACTTGTTTCAACTTCCTGAGCTGTCATATTAACCAAATACAACCCACTGTCCTCGCAATAGGACCTTTACAGAGGTTATACCACCTTGTGGTATGGATATGTTTGATTTATAATTAATTCTCTCAAGCTTTTTTTATATAACATTTTTTGTTTTTTGAAAAAGGAGACAGATATATTTATATAAAAAAGCTGTTTATTAAAAAGAAAATTCAATTTAAAACTGAGTGCTTGCAATCAAACATATTGATACCTTTTGTGATCGAATGAAATTGTGAGGCCGGGGGGAAGATTGACTCCTCTGTCTTTACATCTGTGCCGAGTCATGTTCACGTTGGCTCACTGCCAGGGTCTTTGTCTTGAAGCCCACAGGCTCTCAGGAATGTGACCTTACCACAGAGAGCTGTTAGATATGACCAAACGATTACAGCAACTGTTGAGAGGGCCTCCTCCTCACACATCAGCCTGACAACAGGGTGAGCAGAGCTCATCATCACAGGCAACATGCAAAACATCATGATGTACGTGTGTGAGAGAGAGAACGAGAAAGAATATGTGTGTGTGTGTGTGCGTCTTTGTTTCTCTCTGTGTATGTCAGTGTGTGTGTGTCTGTGTCTGCCTGTTGTTTGTGTATGTATGTTTGTGTCCGTGTGTGTATGTTTATGAGACTAATGTTTGTTTGTGTGGCTTATAAGTCGTTGTTCATAAAAACAGGATGACATAAGATGACACATGCTGTGTTGGAAGCCGCTGGCTGTCTTGTGGGGCTGCGGCAGCTTCAGACCTTGGGGCAGTGTTTCTAAACCAGCCATGCCAAAGGAATTACTTAGGATGCTAACCGACAGGGAAAACAGCTTGACTCGGAGTCTAACTTGTAGTTAAATGTGTATTTGTGTGTGTGAGAGAGAGAGAGAGAGAGAAAGAGAAAGAGAATTTTGTGTCTCTCCCCTGAAGTGACTGTCAAAATCTCTATCAGTGACCCAAATGAGTTGTACATTTAAGAGGATTGTGTGTGTGTGTGTGTGTGTGTGTAAGAGTAAGACAAAAATCTTACTTAAGATTAATCTTATCTTAAAAATACAGTAGGTGATTGGGGGCAGTCAACAGAAAGATGTATGTCCTTAACACAAGAGGCTTTTGATTGACTCAATAGCTCAGGAAAACTGCTATTCCAGCCTTTCCATAATGAGATTGAGATGTTGGCTGCTATTGTGCACACACACACACAAACACACACATTCACACACACACAAACACACACATACACACACATACACATAGCCTTAATTACATACAGTATGTTGAAGCAGTCAGATTAGTGAATGTTATTTATGTATTTGTGTATGCGTGTGTGTGCGTGCGTGCGTCTGTGTGTGTGTGTGTGTGTGTATGACCAAAGCGTGTGTGTGTTTGTGAGTACATATTGGTCTTGTTGAGGAGACTCATCTGTTTTTTTTTGTTTTGGTTCTTATGTAGGTTAAGCTCCTCGCTGGCTGATTATTTTAGAAACCATTGTCCTCTTCCTCTATTCTGACCTCCAGTCTACTACCTGCCCCCATGTAGCCTCTCTTCTGACCCCCCCCCCTTCCTTGTGATGTCTTTTTGTATCCATAGTAATTAGGAATAATCTTTTGTTGGCTAAAATGTGTTGCTTTGTTGTGTCACAATGGCACATTGATTCACTTTGTGGTGTAATAATAGACCTGCACAATAGAGGGTGACAATTTTTCAGGAATCCCCAGGTCACGGTATTCCCGCGGGATTCCTGCGGTATGGGAGTCAATTTCACTGTTGGTAACGTGATAGGGATGGGATAGAGCATAGCAATCAACGGGAGTGGGACGGAGCCGGAAATTAAATTTTAAAAAACGATGCTGCCATGTGGTGAGTGCGCCCAAAGATTGCGAGGCATTTCAAGAGAACCACTTACAACTCACAATAGCCGTAGAGTAGCCTATCAGAGCAAGACAAAGCAGCTGCCCTGTTCACAAGCCAATCAATCAGCGTCTCTCCAGTCTCTCTCCAGACTCAAATACGTTGGAATCGCTGCGCTCCGCATAGGTTAGGCCTACTACGTAGTTAGTAGCCAAGTATAGGGCTGTCACTTTTGAGAAAACTCAAATTCGACCAGATATCAAATATCAAGCAATGTATTCGAATATATTCGAATATCTACTGAAATAAAGGCCTGCATCGAATACAAGCCCCAAGTAAATACCTGTGCTTTGCGCAGCCTAAGTAAATAGCAGACCCCGGACATAATTTGAGGATTTACGGAAAGTATGCAACGATGTTGGATGCCAGGCCGTCTACTGTGCCTCTGACTTCGCTGGATGGTAACTCGACAGGTGAGCGCTAAGATTGGATGTCCTGGATGCATAAGTAAACTGTTTTTTTGCAAACTACACTATCTCGGCAAACTACACTATCTTTAACAGTTACTTTACCATCTACAGTGTAGAACCCAATGTCCGCTCAGGCTGGCCATTCTGTATCTTCCATTTACGAAACAGGGTGGCTACTGAGAGGGCTCTGGCTCCAGTCATTGTTGTGGTTACTACTGTAGTTATTGGCTTGATTTGGTCATGGGCCAACGCTACAATACGTTTAGAGCACACACTACAATAAAACAATACAAACAATAAAATAAAAAACAAACTAATCATAGACTGTAAATATGCACTACACATGGCACCAAAAACAGAATAGTTTATTTATAGTTCGACTACGGATTTCACATCATGTTGGAATGCATATTCGAATATCGAATAAAAAGTGACAGCCCTATTAAAGAAAGCAACAAGTAGCCTAGCCTACAACTTCTGTTGCTGCGTGCATGCGCTGTTATTCTCTCTCCTGCTCAAATAAAAGGTGTGCATGCATAAAGTTCTGCATTAAATGGATTTTGATAACGTGTGTACTTTACAGAAATAGTACAGAACAGTAAATGTCAGTACTGTCATGCAGTTCATGGGATACTGTGCAGAGTTGTGAATTTATGGTATGCCAACTTGGTGTGAATACACACAGGGGAAATTCTCTCTCATTGTTGAGTATCCTGATGGTACACACAGTGTGTACGCCATACACCTCCAGGCGCGCCTTTTCTAACCTACCCTAAATCGATAAATGTGTGGTTTAAGTGTGAGAAGATCTCCGTTAGGAATTACGTGATGAAATCGCCTAGGTCTGCAGGTAATGCAGTGTAGGCTAGCCTAAATTTCCGAGGCAACCTCAGTGATAACTTTAGACAACATAGGGAACGAAATGGGAGGGGGACGAGATTCGGGAGTCTTTCTCTTGGGATTTTGCAGGACAGGATTTTTTGAGGGGGCCAGTCACATGATCGGGATATGACGGGAGTATTTTCGTGGAATCGGGATGGGATGGGAGCGACAATTGATTCCCGTGTCACCCTCTACTGCACAAACACAACGCATTTCTTCCTCGGCTTAATATATTTACTCTGTTACTGTGTTGTTAAAGCAACACCAAAGAGTTTTTTGTACCTTAAAATAATGTTTCCAAAATCGTTTCAGTGGTTCATCAACTCGTAACAGGGTGAACAGCAATTCTGCATTCGCTTCGCGGCCCTCTATCGGCTATAACCGCACTATGTAAGTTTGCCAGATCGGGTAGCGGATCTGTAGTTCGATGGAATGAGACATAAGAAACTACAAATTTGACTTGCATCTGATGTCGCAATACATCATACTTTTATAAGTCATGCAAAATATTCTACCTTGTCTGTGGACATCGTTATTTGCAAAGCTGGTGCTGGATAAACAAATAACGTGCGTGCGAAAGGAAGGTTCTTTGGTGTTGCTTTAAATGTAAATTAGTGTTTAGTGGTGGGGATTGGGGTGTAGGGTGTGTGGGTCAGGAGAGGTCGTGGGGGTGGAATGGACAGGTGGCAGTGGGGGCAATCCTCCATCTGCTCTCTCCCTCTGTAATGTACATGTTGTATGCTCTTCATTCATGTGTGCGTGTGGGATTGTGTGCTGTATGAGTGTAACGGATGCCAGCTAGCTTAGCTGTGCTTGTGGAACGTTGGTAAACCTCACTCCCCGACACCTCAAGAGTGCTGCTGGCATGCAAGCCAGTAGCCTGGGCTATTGGCTCAATTGTTAGCCCGCTCGCCTCCCGATCCGAGGTGCTGCTGTTCGCGGGTTCGAGTCCGGGCGTGTGCAGGGCTGAATCGCGCAGGTTCAACACAACGCAGGTTACATGAGCATCAGATTTTCAAGCGAAGTGACTCTTATATCGATTTCATTTTGAGCGATATAAGAAGCGTGAAAACAGTTTTCGAACAATTTTCAATTTTTCTGATGCTCTAGTTGGTTTTCCATCACCAATGTAGCGAATTAGAGCGCAGGGAATGGAAACACTATGTGGAATGCGCGACAAAGGTAGCCTACAAGCTGACAGACAATTACACGCTAACACCATATATTCATTCTGTGCATGAGCAACATTCTTTTATCGCTTCAAACCTTTTCCATCATTTTTATCTCAACTTAACTCTCGCTAAACCACCTCTGCCGAGCCAATTAACTTGACCCGACGTTACTGCGATATAAGTCTTTTTCCATCAAAGAGTTATAGTCAGGCACTAAGCTTTATTGTTGGTCAATCAGTGGCAATAAAGAGGCTCTATCTTCTCTGTGGCTGGCATGTTCCCAGATTGTTGTTATGGCATCTGCACCACAGTGATCC
>NC_055959.1:28586622-28621622 GCF_018492685.1 Alosa sapidissima
AAGTGTGCATGCTTTAGGATGGTGTCAACCTGTTTAGCAACTTTTGCTATTTTTTTATTTTATTTTTTTTTTTTTTTTAAATGTGTTGTGAGATATCTGGGGCTGATAAAATGGGATATTGCCCATACCTAACGACGCCACTGAGTGAATCCTACCCGCATTTTTATCGCTTCGTTCAGATCTGAGCTCATTTGCATAATGTCCGTCAAAAAAACTTGGAGGAGACTAGCGTTAGAACTTTATAACTTTGGAGTTTCAAATGTCGGGATATGTTGTTCATATACGGCCCAACGTCTTGATATGCGCAGAACTTGCAGACTTACATTTATGTCTAAAAGCTGTTTATGTGTTCATGTGTGTGTGTGTGTGTGTGTGTGTGTGTGTGTGTGTGTGTATATCTGTTTCTGTCTGTTCTCAGGGCTTATGAGAGAGGGAGGGAGGGAGAGAGAGAGAGAAGTTATTGTACCTTTTGTACCCTTGTGCCAGTGGAATCCTCAGGTTCGTGTCTAAGCTCTGCATTCCAACCCCTGGTGTCCTGGCACACACCCCACAGACTCCATTCCTCTCAGCTGGACAGCACTCTGTGCTCTCCCTGCGGGAAGACCAGGCCCTCTGGCTGACCACTGCTATGCACTCTAACTCCACTACCACTTATGATGGGTGGAGGACTCACCAGGGTGAAAGTGGACCAGAACCTCCCAGGGACCAACTGGGTCTGATACTTTGGATCCAATACTTTGTTTGGATGGTCCCCTATAGACTATAGACCTATAGATCTGAGGAAACTCTGTTAACTAAAATTGTTATGCTTCTGGTTAAGGCTAAGGTTAAGGGTGGGGCTTGGTTGTGGTGTTGTTCAGCAAAGAGTTAGAAAGACTGCACTTGAATTTACAGATCATCTACAGTTGCAGTCTCTGTAGGCAGACTGTCCAAAATAAGTCCTAACCACACATTAGATGTGCTCCATCATCTCCAAATCTATAGAGGGAAGTGGTGGAAAGTGGATACTAATTGCGGGAAAAATCGATCAATAATGGTTTTGATGTCATGATTTGTCTGGATGGCTATATGATTCATTTCATACCAATAAATTCCCAGTAAGTCTGACTCAATTCTTCCGGTCAGTCTCAGCAGTTAACAGTAAGGATTTGGAACTGTGAACGTCATGAAACCTTTTTGGAAATTACATTATAGAGAGGAAATGAGTGTTTCGCCATTATGTGTTGAGTCTCAGAAAAGGCAGGTTTACAATAAGTCTTAGCCACACAAGTTAATTGCAGTGATTCCTAATGGCTGAGCCATTAGTGTCTACTTTAAAAAGGGCAATTAGGTTGAAGAAGCTGTTTGCAATTGGTTTTGGTTTCAGGAAAAGCTGTTAATATTTGAGCTCAACAGCCAAGGAAATGACACTCCTCCCCTCTGCACTGCTGAAATCACAGTGATGGGCTTGGATTGTTGCTTGTTTTGACCCAATGAACAGTATGTGTCAGGACTGTGTATGAACTCCAGAGTCCTTCAGTGAGTGTGAGTGTGAGGACTGAGGAAGAGCAATTTCCTGAATAAAGGGCAAAATAAATAAATGGAAATGGAAAAGGGACTGAAAAGGGAGTCAGAGAGCCAGAGGATACTAGCTTGGCCGACACCAAACCTATTCTCAAAAGAGAATTGGTCTGGACTGCCTCGATTTATGTTCAATTTCCAAGGGGTGTAACCAGCAGTGAAATTAAAATTAGGCTGATACATTAAACTTTTGAATGCTTTTGGAAGTATTGTTCTTGTAGCAGTAGGTTTTACATGTATTTGTTTACTCAATCTATCTATAAAGCAAGAAGCGTCTGTGTGTCTGTCCTAATGTCTGTGGCACGCATATCTCACTGACCATTTGTCAGACTGATTTCAAACTGGCAGGTGTCTTGCTATGGGCATTAGTAAGTGCAGTGCCAAATTTGACGTTGTTTGAATAAGAAATGCAAAAGATATCATTAAATAATATCGGTAAAAGAAGCACACATTGGCTTTCGCCGCTAGCCACTCCCCCTCCCACACAGCACTGTACTGTAAGCTACCAGAGAGGATAGAAGCAGGGCTTTGGCAGAACTGGATCAGTGTGCAAGATGTGTTAACATGCCTGTCCTCAACAATAAAGACCTCCTGTATGCGGTTTGCTTGCATAAAATGACTCTTGCAACAACACGCCAACACACACAGGTATGCAGTGGCTCTTCAAAATGACGTAAAAGATGATGTGCAATAAACGGACACTTCGAATAGCCCAGGCTACTTTGGACTGTCTTTAGACTTTGAATAAGCAAACAACAATTCCAACTGCAAGGTCCTAAATTGAAACGAGCGATAATGGTCCCGAATTAAAGAACGTCTCAGAATGCCACACATTCAAAGCATAACCAGCAACAAGCAACGAGTGGCAGACAGAGTGTGATGTCACTAATAGGCCACCAGAGACTGTTTTTGAGTCACACCATTGCAAATTTCATATGATGATGCATCATTCCACAAAATGGTTTGTTTTCTCTATCATCAAGTTATTCGTAGGCTAAGCATATAGCCCTGACTCAAAACAGCTGTTAGGATTATGTCATTTTGATTTGTAAAAAAATTCACATGCAGCCATGCTTAAATTCTGCTCACTTCACATTTATTATTATTATATTATCTGTAGTCATTATTGAATACTTACCTGGAATTATGTTTTTCCCTATCCTATTTTTAAAGCAGGCCTACCTAGGCCTGAAACTAGTAAAAGAAAATACACATCTGTGTCATTTAATACTGACACCATAGGTGCAGCCATTGGTTGTGTACAATTGTCATCCTCTGTGATCGTATAAAGCCCGCCCCATACTGGATAAGCAGTTATGATTGGTTCCTGTGTTTTTGGTGATTTGGAAATGGGCTTGAACTGGAGGGTGGTGAGACGGAGTGCCTGTCACTTTAAGACGTTTGTGAGGGAACCCTTGCAATTTTAACACAGTAAAAGGCTGCTGATGTGTGGATGCAATTCATAATGTTTTCTACGTAATTAGTTAAAATAAAGGTTTGTACTTCTCCTTGGGACAAGCACTTTTGAGTCTTGGAAAACATTTTTCCATTTACATTGGGATTTTGCTAACTTTCAGTGTCAGAGTCAATAAAATGAGCCCTGCATAAGTAACCTAGTCGAAATTGACAAGCAGCAGTAACTAAGCATGCTAAACTCGACATCCAAACATTCTAACGTTAGCTTTGAGAAACGGCTTGATTGCATAACTTAACTTAGTTTAGTCTCCTCAATGCACTATGCAGCAGTTTTGAACAAATTTGCGCAGCATTGTCACGATGCTAAGCGGATTTAATAGCAGTTTAGCCCACCGTCTTCTATGCAGTGCTTCTGTGTGGCAACAACAATCCTTCAACAATCATTAATGTTTTGTTAAATGCACATGCAGAGGAGGGGCAGCCGGGGGCAGCGGGTTCGTTACGAGAGCGGGGCGGAGCAAAGAAAGGCTGCGTGTGTAAAAAGCGCAGCTCAATGAAAGGATTTTATCTTATTTTTAATTTAAATAGTACAACATAGAACATTTAATGTGTGGCGGCCCGCCACAGATTAGTCAACGTATGGGAAACACTGCCCTGATAGCATCATATGTCAGTATGGTTTAGAGTGAGTAAATGGCTCACACCTCATCTGATGAATCAAAACAAAAAAATCAAGTTGTGTGCTCTGGTTCTCCCAGCTTGAACCAAGCGCACAGTTGAGCCAGCTTCAGTTCCCTGTGGCCCAAATTTTTAAGCGAGCACGGCTGCCTCTTGGCGTCAGATGTTAACTGAAGTGGAACATAAGTGTGCATTCCAATGTGTTAACGTCCCAGTGAGCGCTGCATATTGCAGTCATGTTCAACATACATTGTCTCTGCGGACTGTTGCTTTGAAACTGACGTTCATGAAATGTTAACGACCGCACAGCTATCCACTCATCTCTATGCTCTTTCATGTGTTCTGCTGATGCTGATCATGGTATCAGTAATGAGGCGCATGAGTAGATGGCCATTAATGTGCACCCTGAGGCTTGAGGGTACAGCAGGACTTTCATGGTCAAATGAAGCACCTTCCAGAGAGTTCACAGTAGGTTTGCAGTAGGACCAGTAGGACTTCTGAAAGACGTTGATACCGACCCACACCTTCTTATGCTAATTTAATGACCTGGGGAAAATATTTGGCTACTTTAAAATCACTCAACACCGTGCTATGGACCCTTTCAAGAGAGTTCCATTATCAGCATCATAGTTGGCCCCACAAGACTTCCTTTTTAATATTCCATATGTTATCTTAATGCAAAGGAAGTAGATTGGGGCCCAAATAGAACGTTCAAGCATTGTTTTTGTTTTTATTGTTGAAAGGGTCTATAGACCCTTTCAAGAGAGTTCCATTATCAGCATCATAGTTGGCCCCACAAGACTTCCTTTTTAACATTCCATATGTTATCTTAATGCAGAGGAAGTAGATTGGGGCCCAAATAGAACGTTCAAGCATTGTTTTTGTTTTTATTGTTGAAAGGGTCTATAGACCCAAGTGCTGGTGGGTCGGGGCTTGCCATGTGTGATGTTTGTGTGTGCCCCACATGAGGAAGTCAGTAGATTCATTTGTTTAAAGTGGCCTCGAAACTTCTAAAAATCATTAACTCATGACCTTGTCTCTTGACCTCTGTCATGTTTCTCTAGATGTTAAATAAAACACTACAAATGAGTTTGTGATATGTCTATAAATATGCAAATATTGCCTGTTCTCATTGTATGGTTTCCGCAACACTGTAGTCTGTAGTGCACATTGCGAACTCAACATTGCACTTGCGAAGTACAGTAGTGCCCTTAATCTTAGATGTGTTTGCATGAGGTTAATCAGAACATTTTTGGTTTCTCTCTGAATTTTAATGTGACCTCTCCTGACTTTGACTGTGCTTTGTAAGTAAGACACAGTCATACATTTTCTCTCATTTACAAAACAGTCTGCAGCCTGTGTCTGCCTCGCCCTTCATTTTCCAGTCTGGTATTTTACAGTTGTATTGACTAGACTAACCCAGCTTTTCTGACTAAACACTGGTGCAGGCGCTCAAGAGCTAAAGCCAAACCTGTCACTGGCTACTGTGGTCTCAGTTGAAGGGGGCAGAGAGTGGAGTCCTGTCCTGTCCTGTCCTGTCCTGTCTGTAGAGGCCTTCCTCACGGGTACTGTGTTACAGTGTTTAAATAGCTCCATGCTGGCTTTAAATAGACCGTCTGTACCTCTGAATATGGACCATGCGCCATGTGTCTCTGGGGGGCAAAGTCATGGGATAGCTGTCTGTGTCCATACTGTTTGCAAATGCATGTCTTCTTCTTCTTCTTCTTCTTCTTCTTCTTCTTCTTCTTCTTCTTCTTCCTCTTCCTTTTCTTCTTCCTCCGAGTCAGTGTCATTAAAGCAATAGTCATTAATGATTAATGATTGATCGTGATTGTCATGAATTATTAATGATACAATTGCCCCTCTGCTCACACTTCCATTTCACCATTACAGATTTCCTTGAGCCACATTAATGGGCTCGTACAACACACACCCTGAAGACTTAAAGCGGAAAGTGTGTGTTGTGTGTTTCTTGGATAGTATGTAGTATACTGTAGTGTCAGGCCAGCTATCCAACATTAAAGCTCTCTTGTTTGCTTCATATGGTGATGTATAAATAGTTAACATGATGACATGAGTCAATCGTCATTGTATTGATTCCTCTCTATGCTTCTGTAGTCTTTCTAAATGGCCATCTGACTCCCTTAAACGTGCTTCTGAGGAACTAATGCTATACTGTGTTTGCTGGATCAGATGATATCAGTTGGATAGCCGTAAGTGTGTCCCTCGATTACATTCCCGAGAGCATCTTGATCATTTCTGCGGTGCCTGTGCAAAGCCACGGTGAAAGTGGACTCTGGTGAAAGCAAAAGGAGAGTTTGAAGAGCACACAAGGCATCTGGGCAGTTATGTGAGTCAGGGGCTGGCCAAACTCTCTTGGCTCCAGGCCTGTGTCTCTGTTACCGGCTGAAGAGGTGTGTGCGTGTGTAGCTGTATGTGTGTGTGTGTGTGTATGGAATTATTTTCTGTGTTCACAGTGTGTGTGTGTGTGTGCGTGTGTGTGTGTGTGTGATTATGCTGTCTGACTGTTTATTTGTACATCTGTGGCTTGGCATGCGTGATGTTTACGTGCGTGTGTGTGTGTGTGTGTGAGAGAGAGAGAGAGAGAGAGAGAGAGAGAGAGAGAGCATGAGACAGTACTGTGAGTGTTATCAGTAGCTCTACCTCCAGCTTCCGTGTCAGTTGAGGGTTTGAGCGTGGAGCTCTAATGTGGTGCAGATCTTTAGAAGCCAGACCCATCGCATCCAGTGATAAGATCGCTCCTGACAGGCTAACCCCGGCACTCTTCTGCTGATGTCCTACCGTCAGTGCACAGCCCCCATGGAGAAACCACCTGCTGGGAGCTTGCATTTGCTGTGTGTGTGTGTGTGTGTGTGTGTGTGTGTGTGTGTGTGTGTGTGTGTGTGTGTGTGTGTGTAGGTGTGTGTGTGTGTGTGTGTGTGTGTGTGTGTGTGTGTGTGTGTGTGTGTGTGTGTGTGTGTGTGCGCGCGCGTGTGTGTGTGTGCGCGTGCGTGTGGATGTCTATGTGTGAATTTGGATGTGTGCACATAAAATTAGCAAGCCATGACATCAAGTTGCTTAAAGAGGTTAGCCTCCGGTTGGCATGGCGGAGGAGCAGGAGGAGCAGGAGGAACAGTAGGAGAAGGAGGAGCAGTAGGAGAAGGAGGAACAGTAGAAGCAGTAGGAGCAGTAGGAGAAGGAGGAACAGTAGAAGCAGTAGGAGCAGTAGGAGAAGGAGGAACAGTAGGAGAAGGAGGAACAGTAGGAAAAGGAGGAGCAGGAGGAGAAGAAGGAACAGAAGAAGCAGTAGGAGAAGGAGGAGAAGGAGGAGCAGTAGGAAAAGGAGGAGCAGTAGGAAAAGGAGGAGAAGGAGGAGCAGTAGGAAAAGGAGGAGCAGGAGGAACAGTAGAAGCAGTGGGAGAAGGAGGAGAAGGAGGAGTGGGAGGAGCAGGAGGAGCAGTAGGAGAAGGAGGAGCAGTAGGAGCAGTAGGAGAAGGAGGAGCAGTAGGAAAAGGAGGAGCAGGAGGAACAGTAGAAGCAGTGGGAGAAGGAGGAGTGGGAGGAGCAGGAGGAGCAGTAGTGCCTCCTGAGGTCCCCCGCTGCTGCATCCATGTGGATCCAGCCCATTGAGCTACGTCAGTATTACGCGTGCGGCGTCTGTGTTGCCAGGGCACCTTGACAACAAGAAACAAGAGGAATGGAACATGAGAAAGGGCGGGGGTGCACTGTGCCAGGGTGCTGTATCATCTGCCCTGTGGCACTTCAGAGGTTTACATGAATCCATACTCATGAAAAGGCTGTAGAATTGCATTAATTAGCTGTATGTAAATAGTTGTTAATGTGTGATTCAGTAGGTTTCACAGACAGACTGATGCCCATAGGGACAGCAGTGACTTGGTGTTTCGATGGTGTTTTAAGCCCCCACTGTTGACTTCAAGGCAGCGCTGCAACCACCGACTTTAAGGCACCTAACCCTAACCTTAGTGCCTTCCATGCAGCGCTTTCTGGAAGCATATCTGTCAACATTTAGCTTTCAAAAAACGGGAGGGTTTTTTTCGGAGGGGGGGGGGGGGGGTTAGTGTTTGCATATTTAACATGTTGCATTTCGGTCGTTGCTTTTACCTTACCGAAAGCCTAGGCATGCCAGTTATTTATCCACCAGCTGCCTGCCTGCAGCCTCAAAAACTCCAAAGCTGCTTGCGGTCAGATTTGGTTCTGAGGACACAAGTTGCTTATTGTGTACCAACAGCACTCAATAACAGTTTATGTGATGTGTTAATCAATTAAATTCCCAACAATTCTGACAACAGCTAGTTCTGGAGTAGACCATTCAACTAGCCAGCTTGCTTGCGAGACTCAGGCTGCGCAGTCGGCACCCGCTTCCTTATTTGGGTTTTGGGTTGCCAGGTTTTAGCTTATGACAAAACGGTTGACATTGAAAGTAAGTGATCGTGTATGTGTAGGGTGTATTTCATACACAATCTGGCAACCTGGAAGATGTCAGACTAACAGAAAAAATTAATGCATCAATGATTTTAAAGTGAAGTTTGATGGCCATGCAAATTACGGGAGTTTTCCGGGAGAAATAACAAAACGGAAGGGTTCCAGGAGATGATCTTGAAATCGGGACAAACCCGGGGAATATGGGAGTGTTGAGGTCCAGGTCCAGGAGTTCTTCTCTAACATTGCAACACTGTTGCTCGCAACATTTCTCTGGAGACTAGTGACCTGTGAATCAACCCGAGCAATAAGCACAGAACTGCAAAACCACAGGAGAAACTCTGCAGAATCCTTTTTATCATACTGGAGTTACCAACACACTGGGTAGAACTCTTAATGTAAAGAGTGATTAGAAAATAGCAGTAAACAACAGGTTTGATGTTTTAAAACTGATAACAGTTAAGTGCATTATTCATTTCATGGTGTATAAAAGGGACTGGGTAGAACTCTTAATGTAAAGAGTGATTAGAAAATAGCAGTAAACAACTGGTTTGATGTTTTAAAACTGATAACAGTTAAGTGCATTATTCATTTCATGGTGTATAATGGGACTGTATAAAGCAGTCCACACTTCCGAGCACTCTGAGAGCTTTACAGATTAATGCCACGTGTTCACCCAGTCACACACATATAGGCTCTGTTTGAAACGGAAGGCATGGTCTTGCTGCCTCCCTGCCTAAATAGAGAGCTGTCTCACTAGACATGACTTTGGATTGAATGCATCTTTTAAGAATGAGCATAGTCTCTAGAATCTTTGGTTAATACTAAGGTATGACGTAACCTGACTCCGCCAGATGGATTGCTTCGTATTTGCTCCGCATATCCATCTGGGAACTTTCCGTTGGAGAACGTTTGGGAAGGGGCAAAAATATTGGTTAGCTGATTGGATAAACCATCTGTCGATCACCACCTATGTTGGTGATAGACGGGCCAAATCAACCAATCAGATCAACGAAGCGTTCTTCTAATGCCATACAAGCTATGTAAGTAGCTAATGTTAACGTTTTTCAACTTACCATTTGTGTGTGACATGAACTTCATCAACGACAATCCCCACCAAGTTTTCATGGTAGGCTACACTTCTGAAGAAAGCATATTCCTTCTCGTTAAGTAGCCTAACTAAGATTCAGGGCTACCAAACACTAACTGGAATTGGCCGTGGAGGTCCGTGAAGGTCTGTGTCCTTCATTCCTCCCAGCTAGAGACTCCTAGCTTCCTAGCTTCCCCAGGAATACTCAAATATTTGGATAAAACTTCAGCGATAGCTATGCTTATCTCATCCATGGAAGTCGCCATGTTGTTTAGATTGAACAGTAGCTTCTCATTGCGTCACACCTAAATCCGTCTCAAAACCAATGCTGATTGGACATTTGTTTGGCGAACTGCTCCAAATTTTCTCTATCGGAGAGATGCCAGACTGATCTGCGAGTAAAAATCTGAAGCTTGCGAGATCAGGATGGTCTCACGAGGCTAGGTATGACGTTAGCAAAAGCCGAAACGTTAACTAGCTTATGGAAGCTAGCAGGCTAAAGGTAGAAAGTTGTTTGACAGACGGCATATCAGACTAGACGCTATCAATGGTTACAACAATGGTATAATCAGATAGTACAGTGTTTATTTCTCGCTAGATTTTGACAAATATTAGCAAAAACATGTCAAACTGATCACATTTCAACATTCAGCAGCCATTACCGGTGTTATCCGCCATGATCTTTGTTTACTCTTCACAGCTGTTTCAGACATTGCCACAAAGGATTATGGTAGTAGGGAGCAAGAAGGATACTCTAAGATATCTTAAAAGCCGATAGTTCATGAACTCGTTCATAATTTGGGCGAACGTGAACTGAACGAACTGTATTACTGCCTGATAAACGTTACTGTGAACTGATCCAGATTTCTATAGAGCCTTCCAGGCGAAACCCTGGCTAAAACATACCGTAAACAGGCCTATCTGTTTAACACCAGCCACCAATGACGCATCGCCGCATGCTCCATCAAAACAAAAAGCAGCATGTAAGTCAGCGCTTCTCAAAATATGTTTTCACAAACTTTTGTGAACAATGTACTGAAGAATATACTGTAGGGGTGAAAGCTACAGCTGCTACTATTGTGGACTGAATGGACAGCAACAAAGCGTTAAAGCAACAATGGGGAAATGCTGTCCCCTCAATGCTAATGTAAACCCTGGTTGGATAAGGATTCAAAATTGGATATGAAGATGAAATCTGACGCATAGTTTCAGTGTTAAAACTGATCAAATAATTGCTGTCTGTGGCCTATGGGCTGTGGCAATCATTTTGAAAAATAATAGCTTGCAGAAACATATGGAAAAAAAGAACCATGAACTAGTTCATTTTTGGAACTGTGAACTTAGTTGAAAATGTTTAATTATGAACTATGACCTGAACTAGTTCATTTTAAAATGTGTGAACTGAACTTTGAACTAGTTCATGTAGAAAGTGAACTTTCCCAACACTGATCTAATTAACCCTGACCAATAATGACCATTAGTGATAATTATGACTGGCTTTTCCATACTCCATGCTTTTCCTGAGTGTCATTTCACTGGCCCCTAAGAGAGGAAGTCATTAAATGACAATGTGTTACTGTTAAAAGTCTGTTCCTGTTTTAATTAACCAGTGAATCATAGTCTCATTTAGGTAATTCTTAGATAATGTTAGTTAGTGTGTAACTTGATTATATATTCTTTATAACTTGTTAATTGTATTATGTGTAGGTGCAGACATGTGTTTGTGTGTATGTGTGTATGTGTCTATGGCAATGCAATTCACTGAAGTATGTGGTTTGTTGATGTCTTAGTCGGATCATGAGGGAGATTCACACATGCTTCACATTGCTCAGTGTCTCTGCATCAATGCCCCCTCTGTCCTGCCATTTTCTCTACTTTCAGAAGCTTTTTATCTCACCCCATTCATGACCTCTCTCTCTCTCTCTCTCTCTGTGTGTGTGTGTGTGTGTGTGTGTATATATATGTAAAAGTATATATACTCTTTTTATCCTGTGAGGGAAATTTGGTCTCTGCATTTATCCCAATCCGTGAATTAGTGAAACACACACAGCACACAGTGTACACACAGTGAGGTGAAGCACACACTAATCCCGGCACAGTGAGTTGCCTGCATCAACAGCGGCGCTCGGGGAGCATTGAGGGGTTAGGTGCCTTGCTCAAGGCACTTCAGCCGTGCCTACTGGTCGGGGTTCGAACTGGCAACCCTCCAGTTACAGGTCCGAAGTGCTAACCAGTAGGCCACGGCTGCCCCCATGTGTGTTTGGGGAGGGAGTCTGCGTGTCTGTGTTTAAAACAACCCTTTCAAATCACACTAAATGGAATTCTATTGATGCCTTGTGTGTCACATGTTGGTCATGATGGTTTAGTTCATCCACGGCAAATCCACTATAGCATTACTGTTTGTGTGTATGTGGTGTGTGTGTGTGTGTGTAAATGTTCAGTATGTGTGTGTGTGTGTGTGTGTGTGTGTGTGTGTGTGTGTGTGTGCGTGTGTGTGTGTGTGTGTGTGTGTGTGTAAATGTACAGTATGTGTGTGTGTGTGTGTGTGTGTGTGTGTGTGTGTGTGTGTGTGTGTGTAAAATTGTATAGTATGTGTGTGTGTGTGTGGGAGGGTTGCCGGTTCGAGCCCCGACCAGTGGGCCACGGCTGAAGTGCCCTTGAGCAAGGCACCTAACCCCTCACTGTTGTAGCAGGCAGCTCACTGCGCCGGGATTAGTGTGTGCTTCACCTCACTGTGTGTTCACTGTGTGCTGTGTGTGTTTCACTAATTCACGGATTGGGTTAAATGCAGAGACCAAATTTCCCTCATGGGATCAAAAGAGTATATATACTTATACTTATACTTATACTTATACTTATACTTATACTTACTTAATTATGCAGAGCATGTACAGGGTTCTTGATAGAGTGGTAACAGTCATGCAAAACTGACAGTAAGATGACATCCCCATCAAAATAGCAGTTACTGGTTGGGGTTAGAGTGCTCTTAAAGGTTCTCTAAGCGATGCCACGCGTTTTTAGGCTAAAACATTTGTTGTCTTTTACAGCAAACATCACCTCAGCATCCACTAGCTGCCTGTGTCCTGAATACACTGTAAAAAAACGCAGTCTCTGTGGCCAGCCCAGGCTCCAAAAACGGCAACAAAAACAACCTGAACTAGTTCATTTTAAAATGTGTGAACTGAACTTTGAACTAGTTCATGTAGAAAGTGAACTTTCCCAACACTGATCTAATTAACCCTGACCAATAATGACCATTAGTGATAATTATGACTGGCTTTTCCATACTCCATGCTTTTCCTGAGTGTCATTTCACTGGCCCCTAAGAGAGGAAGTCATTAAATGACAATGTGTTACTGTTAAAAGTCTGTTCCTGTTTTAATTAACCAGTGAATCATAGTCTCATTTAGGTAATTCTTAGATAATGTTAGTTAGTGTGTAACTTGATTATATATTCTTTATAACTTGTTAATTGTATTATGTGTAGGTGCAGACATGTGTTTGTGTGTATGTGTGTATGTGTCTATGGCAATGCAATTCACTGAAGTATGTGGTTTGTTGATGTCTTAGTCGGATCATGAGGGAGATTCACACATGCTTCACATTGCTCAGTGTCTCTGCATCAATGCCCCCTCTGTCCTGCCATTTTCTCTACTTTCAGAAGCTTTTTATCTCACCCCATTCATGACCTCTCTCTCTCTCTCTCTCTCTGTGTGTGTGTGTGTGTGTGTGTGTATATATATGTAAAAGTATATATACTCTTTTTATCCTGTGAGGGAAATTTGGTCTCTGCATTTATCCCAATCCGTGAATTAGTGAAACACACACAGCACACAGTGTACACACAGTGAGGTGAAGCACACACTAATCCCGGCACAGTGAGTTGCCTGCATCAACAGCGGCGCTCGGGGAGCATTGAGGGGTTAGGTGCCTTGCTCAAGGCACTTCAGCCGTGCCTACTGGTCGGGGTTCGAACCGGCAACCCTCCAGTTACAGGTCCGAAGTGCTAACCAGTAGGCCACGGCTGCCCCCATGTGTGTTTGGGGAGGGAGTCTGCGTGTCTGTGTTTAAAACAACCCTTTCAAATCACACTAAATGGAATTCTATTGATGCCTTGTGTGTCACATGTTGGTCATGATGGTTTAGTTCATCCACGGCAAATCCACTATAGCATTACTGTTTGTGTGTATGTGGTGTGTGTGTGTGTGTGTGTAAATGTTCAGTATGTGTGTGTGTGTGTGTGTGTGTGTGTGTGTGTGTGTGTGTGTGTGTGTGCGTGTGTGTGTGTGTGTGTGTGTGTGTGTGTAAATGTACAGTATGTGTGTGTGTGTGTGTGTGTGTGTGTGTGTAAAATTGTATAGTATGTGTGTGTGTGTGTGTGTGTGTGTGTGTGTGTGTGTGTGTGTGTAAATGTACAGTATGTGTGTGTGTGTGTGTAAATGTACAGTATGTGTGTGTGTGTGTGTGTGTGTGTGTGTGTGTAAATGTACAGTATGTGTGTGTGTGTAAAATTGTATAGTATGTGTGTGTGTGTGTGTGTAAATGTACAGTATGTGTGTGTGTGTGTAAATGTACAGTATGTGTGTGTGTGTGTTTTGCTGAAGCCACAGTTCTCCTTTAGTGTGTGGTGTGCAGCCAACTACAGCTCCACTCTGGGCTGGGCATCTGGAGCCTGGCCACTTCTCCTCTAGAGACAGCTGCCTGCTTGCTCGCTTGGAATGTGCAGTCTTCCCCCAGCCCCTTTCATGTATGTGTGTGAGCACATGCTTCACACTCTCTCTCTCTCTCCCTTTCTCTCTCTCTCTCTCTCTCTCTCTCTCTCTCTCTCTCTCCCTCTCTCTGTCTCTCTCTATGGGCCCTATCTTGCCCCCAGCGAAACGTGGTGCCAAAGGCGACACAAGTCTCTTACACCCAATTCAGTGATGAATTATGCCATGTGCTCCACTTCAATTGAACATTGCGCCCATGGGTGTTTGTAAAAGAATTGGTGTGGTCAGGCTCATGATCCAAAAATCGCTATCGTACACCCTCTAAAAATCATTACGCCACTGACCAAGAAAAACCTGGTCTAAAGCAAAAGGCGCAAAAGCACAGCTGAAGACGCACTGTCACGAGATGTACTGTAAGCAGCCCTTAGCAACAAATTCCAAATGACTCATCTACAGGATAAATATCCTTTGGATTTTTATTCAGTCATTTGAACATTATTGGGGTAAGTGTTGCTATTTTCAGGCTATGTTTTCAATAGTAACCCCTTGTCAGTCAATAGTGAAAGTAAATAACTGTAGAACTGTTTTGTCGTTGCCTATGAGACCACGGTGATCATCGGTGAAGTTAGTTTCACTTTGACTTTGAGTTAAAATAATAGGCGAGTGCAGATGCATGTAGGCTATACTCTTCTAGTTTAGGTTTAGTAGAATCCTGCTGTTGCACGGTCTCGTGTGCAGGCGGATTCCTTCAATACGCTGACTGTCAAAATACCGATGCGCTGTTTGATGTTGCACTGCTTGTTCTTAAAGGGAATGACAGATGCCATTCTCAATGGTTTAAAGGATGTTACGCCCAAAACATACCCATGACTAATTAAGAAACATAACAACAACCCCTTTGAACAATGCGCCTGGCATCTGATCACAAAATCACGCCGTTAAATTAGCAAATGGGGGCTGGACACGCCTTAAACTTTCCGCCTCTGACCAGGCGTTTCAGATCACTAAAATAGAGCCCTAAGTGTGTGTGTGTGTAAAATGGAGGGAGAGGGAGGCTATTCACTTATGTCCATTTAGCTATTCATACATTGTACTGACCAGTGATAACTGTTCACTCTGGACTTGTAACCGGAGGGTTGCCGGTTCGAGCCCCGACCAGTGGGCCACGGCTGAAGTGCCCTTGAGCAAGGCACCTAACCCCTCACTGTTGTAGCAGGCAGCTCACTGCGCCGGGATTAGTGTGTGCTTCACCTCACTGTGTGTTCACTGTGTGCTGTGTGTGTTTCACTAATTCACGGATTGGGTTAAATGCAGAGACCAAATTTCCCTCATGGGATCAAAAGAGTATATATACTTATACTTATACTTATACTTATACTTACTTAATTATGCAGAGCATGTACAGGGTTCTTGATAGAGTGGTAACAGTCATGCAAAACTGACAGTAAGATGACATCCCCATCAAAATAGCAGTTACTGGTTGGGGTTAGAGTGCTCTTAAAGGTTCTCTAAGCGATGCCACGCGTTTTTAGGCTAAAACATTTGTTGTCTTTTACAGCAAACATCACCTCAGCATCCACTAGCTGCCTGTGTCCTGAATACACTGTAAAAAAACGCAGTCTCTGTGGCCAGCCCAGGCTCCAAAAACGGCAACAAAAACAACCTGGGCAAACCTAGCTCATAAAAACATAACAAACTGTTCCAGCAAATCACAGACGAGATGCTCGTTTAGTAGCCTAGAAATCTAGACGCATCCTAGCGGCAGCAAATTACATTTGCTTCCAGGGCTAGTCTAGCAACTCTCCGTTGGCTTGTGAGCTTGAAAAATTAAACTTCTATCAGGCCTATCAAATCGTGTATAGAGTCGTTAGGCGGGCTTAACATAATGATTGATGGCAGAGTTGCAACGGTTTGGCTTGAATTCCCTGCTACTTGAAAACAAAGAAGATGGATGTTGCTGTTGGCCAACAGTGTGACACGAGTTAAGCTTGTTTTAAGATGGCAAAAGTTTGAACTAGCCAACTAGCTCCGCTGGTGGGAAAACGCATGGGACTCAACGCTGTCCTATTGCGTGCAGAGGGAATTTGAAAGACAACCGATTATCCCGCCCCTCGGACTGAGCACTGCGAACTGTTTCACTTAAACAGATACCAGGTCGTATCATAGATGCATGTCTTGCAATTTATCAAGTATCACTGTATTGTGTGATACCTTTGCAGTCAGGGGAAATGTATTGAATCGTTTCATATTGTATCCTATTGCATCGCATCATATTGTATTGTATCATATGGTATTGTGTCTTATTCTGTCCTATTGTGTCATATGGTATTGTGCCTTATTGTGTCATATGGTATTGTGTCTTATTGTGTCATATGGTATTGTGAGTTACTGTGGTTCTCACTGTGTTAATTGTGGAGGCATACTGTGAACCTACAGCACTGCAGTCTGTGTCAGTGTTGTGCATTATATTTACACACAGCTGTTACTTTAGCACATGCAAAGGGACGACTCCCTTTCTCTCTCCCTAACCGCCATCTGAAGTAGTGCGGTTTTACATACTGCTGTTTTTAATAATAATAACTAGATGTACCGCAAAGCGGTACAAAATATGACCGCTGCTCAGTCCTGTACATTCTCTCCGCAAAAATAAATCACTGTTGTCAATTTGTCTCCATCTCCTACTCCATCCCCTACTCTTGTGCATGTGTGTGTTTGCTTTTGTGTATATGTGTGCTTCTCTGTGTGTGTTTTCGCTTGTGAGTCGGTAATGGTGTGTGTGTGTGTGTGTGTGTGTGTGTGTCTGCTTGCCTGCATGTGTGTGTGTGTGCTCCCGTTACATTCGCTTGTGAGTGGGTGTGTGGGGGTAATGGCTTTCTGTATGTGTGTTTATGTGTATGTGTGCATGTGCCTGCTTGCCTGCATGTATGTGTTTTTATGTGTGTCAGTGTGTGTGTGTGTGTGTGTGTGTGTGTGTGTGTGTGTGTGTGTGTGTGTGTGTGTGTGTGTGTGTGTATACGCGTGGGTGTGTTTGCGTGTGCTGTATGCTTGCGTGCGTACATATGCCTACATGTCTACTGTGTGTGTGTGTGTGTGTGTGTGTGTGTGTGTGTGTTGGCGTGGGGGTGGGGGGAATCAAAGCAAAAAACAATGGATCATGCCCAACAAGTTTTCGTGCACCCCGGTCTTTCAGTGTCCTGGGAATCGTTGACACAAAATTACTGAAGAAAAAAAAAAATCCGGAAGGAACAAAACTCTGATGCATCGCTGCCTGGCGGTCATAATAATAGCTTACATTAAAAAGTTAATCACAAAAAAAAAAAATAATAATAAATAAATAATAAATAAATAAATAAAATTACATGTTTATAGCACCTTTCAGGATACCCAAGGTCGCTTGACAAACAAATGTATGGGTAGGAATTAGGATGGGTAGGGGATGGGGGGGGGGGGGGGGGGGCTTAGAGAACAGGTGTGTTTTTATGTGTTTTTTTGAACACGCCTACACCTAGGGAGGGAGCAGTGCGGATATGGAGTAGCTTGTTCCATAGACTGGTGGCAGCAGCACAGAAGGCTCTGTCCCCAAAGGTCAGGAGGAGATCAGTAAGATACTGGGGTGCAAGTGTGTGGAGGGATTTGTAGGTGAGGAGGAGGATTTTAAAAGTGATTTGTGACTTGACTGGCAGCCAGTGAAGCTGTATGAAGATGTTTTTGCCGTTATACTAGTGATTAGGGGTTTGATAGTGATGCACTTTCCTCTTCCATTGAATGGTTTTAAAATGGCACTCAATGTTCTTCTATCCAGGGCTGTGAAGACTGACCAGTCCAGGTACTAGCCTCTAGGCACGGTTGGATCCTATACAAACACTGCATCACCATGGTGACTTTAGATTAGTGGTCTCCCTGATGTTTTTGTGAAGTGCGGTGGTTGCCATGGTTTCCAGGTTTCTCTGGAGGCCTAAAAACTCAGTACTGACCGCATCCTGTGTCCATCCTATCATCACAGTGTGGTTTTGGATGTTGGGTGGATGCCTACATGTGGATCTGTGGATTCTGCTCCTGGTTCAGCTGGCCAGGGGCTCCACTGTAAGCCAGGTAAACAATGCCCCCCCCCAACCCACTAGAACAGAACCAGAACCAACAGCAGCAGCCGCAGCAGCAGCAGCAAATATGTACTGTATGCAATCATCAGACATGCTGCCACAAAGCTTTTAGTCTGACCTTACAGCATGCATGCCACACTGCTGCTTCTGTCTCATCCTGTTCTATTATACAGTCTGACCCTAGTGTTTACACACAGAACAGCAGTGTGGTGGTGGGACAGGAGGGTGGTGGTGTTGGTGGTGGTGGTGGTGGTGGGGCATGCAAGCAGTCTAGCATGTCCAGGCCCCTCAACTGGAATAGCTGGAGGACTTATGGGTTGCCCTAATTAGGCAGAGATGTGGTTTGTGATTTTTGATCGGCTGTACAGTCATTGTGGCATGTCTGAACTAATGGCATGCTGCCTTTCGCATTAGATCATCATCATTGTGGATTTGAGCTGTTTCACTTAGCCTTTGGCATTTCTGTCTTTCCATTAACATGTTCATTAGTTGCCTCTTTTAGTATTGTGTAGTCCCATTTTGCCTGTTAAATGGTATGTTCCACTTCGCCATGTGCTGATCCCTCTCTCTCCTGATTGTCTGTTTCCCTGCCTGTTTCTCAGACAGTGGAACAGTCCGGCTGTGCTCAGAGCCCTTTAGGTCACAGCCCTTTTGCAGTGCATTGACATCGACATGGTACATTTTTTGGATTTTGGTACATTTATTTTCTTGAACATGTAGACATTAACAAATAAAATATTTAAGAATCAACATAGACATAGACAACAAAATAAAATTGAAAAGTCACATTTTGTTAAAAAAAAAAGGAGTAGAGGGAAGCAAAAGCTTGTAGGTCCCTATCCCCATCTTTCAGTTAAACTAATCTTTTACAAGTATTTACATACATATATTTACAAACCTTTCTCTTATACTTGCACATTTAACAGACATATGTCCTATGTTTATTTATATTCACAAATAATATATATTATGTTGAAGATTAAAATCACTCCTATGTTCATCATACATACATACACCCATACACACACACACACACACACACACACACACACACACACACACACACACACACACACACACACACACACACACACACATACATACATACATACATACATACATACATACATACATACATACATACATAGCCTTTAATGAGTACAATTTAAGATAGTAAACTACTTGTCATTTCCATCACTGAATATTTTCACACATCTCATATTTTGCTATTGTGTATAATTTAAGATGCTTTTTAAACTGTGCAATATGTTCTGTCCACAACTTCACCCCACAGACAGATATGCACATGCTTTTGAGTGTAGAGTGTACCGTTGGTTGCCTCAGTTTCAGTCTCCCTCTTAAATTATAATCTCCTAGTCTGTCACTAAACCATCTTTGAACGTTTCCTGGAAGTAGGCTGTTTCTTGCTTTAAATACAATTTGTGAAGTTTTAAAATATTTTAAATCCATAAACTTTAATATTTTTAATTTCAGAAATAATTTGTTAGTGTGTTCATAGTACCCCACATTATTAACTATCCTTATTGCTTTTTTTTTAATTGTGCATATTGTCTGTAGGGTGCTTTTGTAGGTATTACCCCACACTTCCACAACCGATTCCGTAACTCAAATAGGGGGAAAACCGTGTACAGTACAGTGATTTTATATTCAATATATGTCTTACTTTGACTAGTATCCCTACACATCGTGCCAATTTTGAGTGTACACGGGTGACCTGAGGTTTCCAGCTGAGCTTTCAAACACCCTTTTGATTTTTATATTATTATGCTTTAGTTCAATGTGTGTGTTTGCTTGTGTGTTACATTTGCCAAAAACCATAAATTTGGTTTTCTTTACATTGAGTGATAATCTATGTATTTATATCAAACCACAATTTCAACTTGGCTAACTCAGTAGAGACAACCTCCAACAACTGTTTGAGGTTCCCTCCTTCACAGAATACATTTATGTCATCAGCAAAAATCACATTTTTCAGGATCATAGAAGCATTACTTATATCATTTATATATATAATAAATAGTTTTGGTCCCAGTATTGACCCTTGCGGCACACCACAGGTAATATTCATTTGGGTGGACCTGTTATCCCCTATCTGCACAAACTGTTTTCTTTGTCCTATGTAGCTTTTTAACCAATTAAGTCCAACCCCTCTGATCCCATATCTTTCCCGTTTGTGTAGCAATATATCATGGTTTATTGTGTCAAATGCCTTCTTCAGATCTATGAAGACCCCATTGCAAACGTTTTGTTATCTATTGTGCTTGTCAGTTCTTCTACTAAGTCCATGAGTGCCAATGATGTTGATCGGTTTGTCCTTAAACCATATTGACTATCTATGAGTAATTCATGTTTGTCTATGAAACTGTCCAACCTAGAAGCAAATATTTTTTCCAAATTTTTTGAAAACTGGGAGAGCAGGGAAACTGGTCTGTAGTTACATAGTTCAATACAAGTTGTATTCAAAAGTCAACTCTCTCTCTTTCACTTTGTCTCTTTCTCTCCATTTCTCTCTCGTGCGTTCTCTGGCAGTGTGGCTGCTTTCTGGCTGCACTCTGCTGATGCTGCTGCTGCAGCTGGACTCTGTGGCTTCTCTGGTGGAGTCGTTGCATTTGGTTTGTGTTTCATGGGTATGAGTCAAATTGAGGAGCCAGCCCACTGATAAAAGGCCCCGTAAAGCACCAAGGCTCTGCAGCTGCCTCACACAGCTTGTACAACTGTGTGTGTGTGCATGCCGTGTGTGTTGTGTGTGCTCTCATTTTGTGTGTGTGTGTCTGTGTGTGTGTGTGAGGGAGTGTGTGTGTGTGTGTATGTGTGTGTGTGTGTGTGTGTGTGTGTGTGTGTGTGTGTGCTCTCATTTTGTGTGTGTGTGTGTGTGTGTCTGTGTGTTTATGCAGTTAGAGTTCTCACAATGAGTAATGAAGGCATCTCCCTCTCCTCCCTCACTCTTCTGTTGAGGTTGCAAACATCCTCCTTTCTCTCAAATGGATTGTCCCTTGTCCTCTCTTGTCTGTCTCCTGCCCACAATGCAGCCAACTTTGCACCGGTGTGTGTATGTGTGTTGTGTGTGTGTGTGTGTGTGTGTGTACAGCTCTGGAAAAAATGAAGAGACCACTGCACATTTTTCTGATGTCATCCTACGGTCGCTGAGTGACATTCGAATGAGTTGACTCTTAATTTAAAATGAGTCTTAAGAGATCACTGCAAATTTGAATATGACTGTCAACTTATTTGGAATGTCACTCAGCAACCGTGGGATGACAGAGCTGTATGTATTATGTGTTTGTGTGTGTGTGTGTGTGTGAGTGTGGTAGGGGGGGGTTGGGGGGCGGTTGGGGGGGTTCATTGTGACACATTCTGTGCTTATTTACTGTTCATTGCATTTCATAATAGCCTCTTGGAAGCCTGTTGGCATTTAAGGGACACATTTTTTCCTCCTCTTTCCAATAATAACTTCATTAGTGAAAGTAATTTCCTGATTAGGGTTTATGTGAAAGAACAAGGATGTTAAAGACACACATTTAGGAAAGATACAATTAGACAAGATTTAGAGCACTATCTTTGAAAATAAGAGTGTACATTTTATGTGAAAGATTAGAATGTGTATTACATTGTGCTAAAGTGAAAAAACAAGCCTATCCAAGAGATCACACTCACAATATGTCTGGTTCTGAACTTGAGAATCAATTTGTAGCTGTAGCTTAAGTGAACTGTGAGAAAAAAGGGAAATTGATTTGATCTCTGAGGACCTTCCCATTGATTCAATTGGGTCATTTTGTATATCTGCTAAGCAGTAGAACGTGCTACAGGTAGCTAGAGTTTGCTCCATTGCCTGATGTGGTGAGCTAATAGGTTAAGAGATAGCCAAAGATAGCCAAACTTATCATGATAATAATCCACCATTTACAAAGTGACTCGAAAGCAATGTTATTAGCAGGACACTTTGCAGCCAGCCATCATTACTAATGTGGTAGAAGCTCCACACATCAAGCTGTATCACTGTTAAGAGTTGTTGTATCAGTTACAATATAGCTCAACAAGAAAAATATCTTGCTCAAGGTGTTTTGCTCTTACTCACGACTTTTGTATGTCACAATACTGCAGTAGAAATCATGTATTCATTTAAGATAGATTATCAATACTGCAGTAGAAATCATGTATTCATTTAAGATAGATTATCAATCTTGGTTGGCTTGTAAAGGTCATAGATATACAGTACAATGCATTCTGGGTAAATTGGATCTAAACTTAATTTAATTCTATACAGTTATGCACATTCATGACAATTTGGCTAACAAATATGCTCATCTGTGAGCATTAACTGAATGTGAAAGTCAAAAAGGTAAGGTAAGGGTAGCGTAAAACATGAAGGTACAAGTTTGAACTTAATGACATATAGGCCTATATAGGCTTTCAAAAAGTCAAAGGCCCAGCAAGGACATAGGCCACAAATGATCCACAACAACTAAAGTGAGATTTTAGGGACTTTGCTTCACGTTGCTTTGCTTTTAAAGTCCAACAGCTATTATAAAATCACTGTAACCCACAACATCCCTGGGCTTATTACACACCTCTGACAAACTGATTTCATTGACTGACAGCAGTGTTTACAATTATTCACTTGGCCCATGCCCTCTTCTAACTGCTAATGACACATATTCTGCCACATTTAGCTTTTTCTGGACAATTCACTTGAGTTAGATGATTAAAATCCTCCAGGGCAGTAGCTTACAGAACCTGATCACCATGCCAGGACACATCTTGTGATAATGATCAACTGCCTGTATATCATCATTAATAAATGCCATGATTGCGTCACTGCATTAGATCACATTATTTCTATATGATTCTACAGTAAAGCAGCCTTTATGTAAATCCATGCTTGCTGGATAGACACGATTATCATTTTTATGCATTTTACAGTGTGGAAAAATCTCACATTTTTGTATTGCATTTCAACATTGAAAAACTTTGCATAAGTCATGTATGTGTTTTGTTTATGTGTGTGTGTGTGTGTGTGTGTGTGTGTGTGTGTGTGTGTGTGTGTGTGTGTGTGTGTAGTTGAATATGTGTGTATTTGGATGTGTACATGTTACATAACATAATTGTCCAGTCCTCCACCCCTCCTCTGTGTCCATACCGTCCTTCTGATTGGTCATGAACTTGCCCGCATTCTCCTCCACCCAATCACAGGGTGGCGCATAGAGCAAGACTCAGAGACCTGATTTCCCTCTCTATCCACCCCACCCCACTGCCCATCACAACAGCCCCATCGATTGGACTGGAGATGTGGGCAGCCGCAGTGCATGCTGGGAGGGGGCTGGGTGAGTTAAGTCCTGTAGCTCAGGGAGAGGGAGAGGAGAGCAGCTGATGATGCAGGAATGTCCATGAAGAATCTGGGCACCCCATTAGTGGAATGCCTGCTTAGAACTGGCCTAGAGAGGCCCTGCTCTCTCAGAGTTCATTCAGGGAGAATCTACTCTCTCAGAGTTCATTCAGGGAGAATTTGGCTTAGACGCAAATATGACTGAAAGGTTGTTTGTTTGTTTGTGTGTGTGTGTGTGTGTGTGTGTGTGTGTGTGTGTGTGTGTGTGTGTGTGTGTGTGTCTGTGTGTGTGTGTGTGTGCTTAGCCAAAGCAACTTACCGCTGAATGGGTTTGCTCAGTTTCACCAGGGCTTATCTTTCTCCTGTGAACCCTAGCAGGCAGCACTAAAGCCAACTGAGACCAGGTCTGACCTGGACCTGGGGCCACAGGCTACTGGGCATGAGAGCCATATCAGGGACACCATTACAGTCACATAAGGGGCACCATCTGTGTGTTTGTGTGTGTGTGTGTGTGTGTGTGTATGTGTGTGTTTGTGTGTGTGTGTGTGTTTGTGTGCGTCTGTTTGTGTGTGTGTGTGTGTTTGGCATCACACATAATATGGCTGAAGTCTAATAGAGATTATTTCATTGGTCGATAAACAAAGGACTGACTGTTGATTTAGTAATTGTTGAAGATACACAAGGGCACACACAAAGAACCTCTTTAAGCAACTTGATGTTATGGCTTGCTAATTTTATGTGTACTCACATCCACATTCACACATAGACATCCACACGCACGTGAGTGCGTGCACTCACACACACACACACTCACTCACTTGCCCTTTTCAATGACATTAATCTTAAGTCCAACTTATTTTCCTCTGATGAATTGAAGTCACAAGACTGGCTTGTCTGTTTCGTGCTGTCCTTTGAGGATGAGCCGATGCCGTAACAAATGGGGGGCCATTGCTGGCCACGGGATAAACATGCAGCCGAGCACTTCAGCGGTGTCAGCGCTCTCTCCCTCTCTTTCTCTCACTTTCCCTCTCTTTCTCTGTGTGTGTGTGGGGAGGAGGGTTGTTGTAGGTGTGTGTGAGCTTATAATATGTTATCCACAACAGGCTTAGTTTTGCCTTGTTGTGTGTTTTTTTTTTAAACGAATTGTTTGTTTGTTTGTTGACGCAGCCTTAAACATAAAAACATCAGTGTGTACCTATTCATTGTAAAAAATGAAAAGTTAGGGCTGTCCAATTGATCAAACCATATTACATTACCATTAAATGAAACAGTCTAGTTCTGAATGAATACATCCTTATTGTGTTCAAATAGTCATTCCGATTGAGTAATCGTTGGTTAGCTTTACTGCAAACTGTTTTTCACTCTCCTTAGAGAATGTTTACAATGTCAATGTCAATGTCATGTGAAATAGAGATGATGGGCCTACTCGTAGTTATCTCCTTTACAGCAGATCTAACGTGAACGTTATGCGATCCATTTAATTGGGAACGCATCTGCGCTCACGAGAGGGAGAGAGAGCGGCAGGTTCCAGCTGTTGTTGGTTGTTGTGCGGCCCGCCGGCCAATTTTCAAAACCCAATGTGGCCCTTGAGCCAAAAAGTTTGCCCACCCCTGTACTCTTAGGAAAAGAGGGTTTGTCACATTTACTAAATAACAAAACATTAAATTAAACAAACTCGTGTTTTTCTTTAAAACACAATGTTATTACGTTGCACTGACATATTTTGCCACAGCAATGAATTCAACCAACAGTATCATGTCAGATCAATGTGAAGCACCTAAGTACTGAGCCAGTAAGGCAAATTAACACATGAGATGCCTTGGTGTCACCATTTCATTACGTTCCCATGAGCCTTTGCAAGAACACTGAGATATTCATGCAACAGTGTTAAAGAGGGCTATGCTTAGAGACCAGTAGAATTTGGAGCCGAGTTTTATCTTATGTTATGTTTTGAGTAGGGCTGTCAAAATAACTGATTCATTTCGATTAATTAATTTGAGAAAAAATAACTGATTCAAAAAAATAACGCAGATTAATCGATTCCATATGACCTTTGACTCTGAGCCGTTGTAGTCAGTAACCATGTAAAATGAAGGAGAGAGAAGAAAATGTGCTGACTAGATCATTGATTGGAACATTTACTTTTAAACAACGGCTTGATGGTGTTGATAAAAATAAAGTGTTGATTAAAATAAAGTCCTCTGCAATGTCTGCAGCAAGGAATTTGCATATCACCGGAGTTCATCAACTCTAAAGTCGCACATCAATGCAAAGAAATAGTGTTGACATTGAGGGAAGTGTTAATTTATGAAGCACTTTTGAATTTATTTCCTCAGCATATTAGGTCATATCATGGATTATTATGGCCATTATTAAAATAATAATAAAAGAGTTTTTGAACTTTAATGTCACTAATGCTGATTATTCAATGATTTATTTGAATTTAAACATTTAAAATACTTTCACAGCAAAAAATATATATGTGATTAATTTAGATTAATTAATCACAGAGTATGTAATTAATTAGATTATTTCTTTTAATCGATTGACAGCCCTAGTTTTGAGATGAACCATGCTTTGTTCCCACTATGAATGTGTTAGTATATAAGTATATACTCTTTTGATCCTGTGAGGGAAATTTGGTCTCTGCATTTATCCCAATCCATGAATTAGTGAAACACACTCAGTACACAGTGAACACACAGTGAGGTGAAGCACACACTAATCCCGGCGCAGTGAGCTGCTTGCAACAACAGCGGCGCTCGGGGAGCAGTGAGGGGTTAGGTGCTTTGCTCAAGGGCACTTCAGCAACCCTCCGGTTACAAGTCCGAAGCGCTAACCAGTAGGCCACGGCTGCCCTTCATATAAACTTAACTTAATCAATTTCATTAAAATTACATGATCAAATTGGGTTATCAAAGCATGAATCAGTTTTGTAAACCTAGACATTTCATTCATGTGCAACCGATGTATATGATAAAATCAAGTAAATCCAGCGATTTTTTTTTTCAGTCCATACCTAGTTCTATTTAAGAGGATCCACAAGGACTCTTGCCTTATAGCTTGCCTGGCTAACGCCAAACCTCATCTCATTGAGATGGGGTCTGGGAACTACATGTACATTTTCTCGTATTTGAAACGTGGTTTACGAATGCCCAGAGCCGTTTATTGGGCGCTACGAATGTCTATCAAATGCGTCTGTACGTAGCTCATATCCGCTTCGGTGTGTCGTCATCGTCTTGCTGTCCACCCTCCATTCTGTGATTGGTTTCTTCGTTGAGGTGAAAACGAAGTCCATGGAATCCAGGCTGCCTAGCAGCGTGAATAAAATCACGCGCGTAAAGCAGCATGGGAAAACCCAGGCTACCTTATAGCAGCGGTTCCCAAACTACGTACCCCCACCATCTGACACATAAAAACTTAGCACATTCTATTGACGCATTCCAGGCGTCATGTTTAATTAGCTACATGATAACAAATAACAAAATCAAAATGTGCAACTGGTGAGCTCTCACACTAAAAAAACAGTATGGAGAAAAACATTATGAAACACAAAGAACAAAGAGAAACTAGGCTTAAGATTTAAACACCTTTCCCACATTGCCCTTTTCATCTCACGTACCCACTAGTGGAAGCTCGCGGTGGTACACAGTTTGGGAATCCCTGCCTTATAGCAAAAAACCTGAATCTCCAAACAAACCAATGCACCTTCACATGCACTCATGCACGCACACACACACACACACACACACACACACACATATCCACACACACACACACACACATATCCACACACACACACACACACACACACATCCACACAGACACAGGTGTGCACACAGATAGGCACATGTGCACACACAGTGGCGTTGGTAAATCCAGCATGCTAATCCTGAGCTGCTGTGCCACTTCTGGGTGTGAGGTGTGTGTGTGTGTGTGTGTGTGTGTCTGTGTGTGTGCTTGTGCGTGTGCGTGTGTGTGTGTGTGTGTGTGTGTGTGTGTGTGTGTGTGATATGTGTGAAGGTGTGTCTGGGTAATTTTCTAACACCACAGATAAATGCAGCTGCAGTTGACCAACAGCGTTCAATCAGGAAACAAGGTTTATTCTTTACAATGATGAGCATGTGGAGACAGGAAGGTCTCACAAGGAAGATACACGTGCACGTGGGAACAGTTGATACACGTGCACGTGGAAACAGTTGAAGTTGTAAGTGTCCCTGGAGAGGAGGGGGGGTGTCCATCAATAGGCCCAACCTTCCATGAATATGTACTGGCATAGAGGATGCTTACAGAGAGCTGAACAGAACAACAGTCTCGCTCTTACCTTGCTGGTGTCTGGAACTTGAACGTGGCCCAGAATGTGGCACACGTCTGGTTTTCAATAGCCGGCTTCAGACCGTCAAGCCAGGCCAGGCTAGGGTAATTTGAGGGGCCATCTGGTGATAGTAGCCCAGGCCTCATGAACCTGACATGTTTGTGTTCAGACTGTCAGGCCATTAGCCTCTCCGCATTACACCTCGACACGCCCTCGCTTGTGAAAACGTCACCAATACCACCCATTTTCAAACAGGATAAGCAGAAAGTTGCGTATCCCGAAAACCATAGTTGCTAACTGGCTAACTGGGAACTTAGTTAGCAACTTTGTTGGTTGCAATGCAATTTCCCATTGCCAACCAACTAAGTTGCTAACTGGTTAGCAACTATGGTTTTGGGAAACGCACCCCTGTATGCTATCGGAGTCAGTCACCTATTTCTGTCCTTTTACGTGTATGCCACTTAATAGCCACCAAGACGGCGGATTCCTAAAGAAACGCGAGCACACACAACATACGTGTATCTAAATGAGCTATGTACCATAAATTACATTTTACCGTGAATCAAAGAGCTGTAAACAGTGTTGTAAGGCTGTGTGTAACGTTACAAATCCGCTTGGAGCTCCGGTGGAATTTTGATTTCACGAAGATGTGCCGCGTGAGTGGCCACCCACCAGCCCAGCACCAAACTCTGAGTGCACAGTAAAGAAAATAGGATTTTGAAGGCAGTAGATGCTCCTGCTAAGAACCAAACCAGACTTTGTTCAAATATACACATCTATGGCTACTGGAAAATGTAAGGTTCATTTTTTCAAATGTTATTTATAAGTATTAAAAAACATCTTTATTTTAGACTTTCTGAATGAAAGGGGCTGAAACTGAAATTGGAGCTTTTACGATATTTATTTAAGTAGCCTAGGCTATTCCACACTATCGATAGCATACAACACACTGACAGGAGTACTTTTTAGTGGGATGCTTCTCTATGTTAATTAACTCATAAGTTCACTTTTAATTTTAGCCAACTGTGTTACTTGGCGACCTCTGGACAGAGTTAGCCTACTGACAGGCTAACATCTTTAATACGGACGTAACCGCTATCTCTAAACTCGGTGTACTAGCAAATACTGCTGTGCTTTCATAGCCATTCCATTCAATCATGTTTCTCGACTTCACACACAACAACGGGTTGACTCCGCCTTCACCTTGACACCACCCCTAGCCCAGCTCTAGCACCAAGTGGCCCAACGTTTAGGGTGGGCCAGAAATCAGGGGCCATAGCACCAATATAGCCCCCTAGTGGCACCAGTTAGCACCTGAAGGTGTGAAAGCAATTAGCCAGCTAGCTCGCTTTGGCTCGACGGTCTGAAGCCGGCTAATCAGTCAAAAAGGGCACATGCTACCTCACTGTTCATTGAGCTCCCCTGGCCACCCGGATTAACTCCAAGTCACTAATACTTGCTTACAAAGTGTTGGCTGGGTCTGCTCCCACATGCTTATCCCATTAATGCCCATAGTGGAAGTTTAAAATTCCCCTCCCAACACTTTTTTTTTATTACTTCCAGACTGAACTATTGCAATGCCCTTTATACTGGAATTAATGAATAATCTCTTACAGTTAGTACAAAATGCAGCCGCTATACTGCTTACCCAGACAAGGAAACAATCACATCACACTCCAGGACTGGCGACCTTGCACTGGCTTCGTGTTAAATATAGAATCCAGTATAAAGTGGCATTGACTGTTTTTAAATCATTAAATGGGCAGGCTCCAGGCTATGTAACAAACATGCTGAACTTTTACACTCCATCACGACCACTAAGATCGGCATCCCACGCACGCCTGGACACATGCTCCCTTCCCGCACACAGAGAGCTGACCGTGCTTTCAGTATCCATACACCGCACCTCTGGAACAGCTTACCACAGGACCTCAGGAAATCAGCATCATCTGTGACTGTTTTAAATCTCTACTAAAAACCCATCTTTTCAGACTTGCTTTTAACAACCACTGAGCCGTAACTACTGGATTTGAGGCCACTTGTGTTTTGTCTGTATGTTTATATGTCTGTCTCTTTTGTGTTGGTGTGTGTCTGGAGGTGTCAGCTGTTAGCCTGGCGGGCCATCCTATATCATTGAAATGTATAGTCTGGCCCAAGGGGGGGGCAGAGAATTGTCTTTCAAACTGCCTAGGCATGCAATAGGCCAGCGCTACGACCATATCCGTATCCGGTCGGCAAAACGGCAAATACATCCTTCTTCGAAAGGAATGACTTAAGTGCATTGTGTTGCTCAACTTTCAAAGAAAAGCACAAGTCCAACTTCTCCAAAGTTGACGCCAACGCCGATTCAAACAACCGCTCTTCGTTCGCCATAGCCACCTTCCTTGTTGGTCACCGTCGCAGGACTGTCGTTATCCTGTTAAGCCCGCCTTAAGACTCTCTAACAAAATAGAGCGCTGTGATTGGATGAGGTCCACGGCGTCAGCCAATAGAAATCCCTATGGTTTGATACTAGACGTACAGGCTGAGCAAATTAATTTGCCGCCGCTAGGGTGCGTCTAGATTTCTAGGCTAGTCAGCTGTAGTTGGTGCTTGAATCATCTTTTAAACCCTGTCCTTTTAACTGTGAAGCACTTTGGAATGTAATGTGCTATACAAATTATAATGACTTACTTACTTCCTTACTTCCTTACTTACTTACTTACTTACTTCTTGTCTAGTATTGCTATTGTGTAAAATTTAGAGCTACGTTATTAATGGGATTTTGCTATGGGATTTTCAATAAGAATAATACATTTGTTTGAAGTCTTTATTTTTCACCCAAACTCAATATCTCTGATACTTTGTTTCATCTTCCCTTTGACATACACATGTCAAAAATCTCCAGGCACACTCAGGTGTGAGAAAACACTGCAGGTTTATTCACGATACCGGGGGCAAGTTACCAGCAACACCATGTTCCAGTAACAAACCCAAAGTTCTGTAGGGCAAGGCCCTATCTTATACATGTTAGTTACAACATAGTAATACAAATCACATGAGTCCTTCTTACTTGAACATACAATGGTGTTTTCCAAAAACTCCTCATACATGCAGAAATACAGCAATGCATGGATACTTCTTGGACATAGCATGTGATCATCACGCCAAGTCATGTGGCTACTTCAAGTAAGATAATACAGTTGGTCTGTACAATACATATACATCATTCAGCATTTCTTGTTAGGGCTGGGCGATATGGACCAAAAGTAATATCCTGATATATTTATGTTGAATATCGATATACAATATATATCCCGATATTTTTTCCGCAAAGTTAGAGCTGTAAAATAAAATGTTCAGTCAAATATGAGTAGTTTTATTGAAAACTCACTACTCAAAAACAATAAAATGTAAACATAAAACTGGAGTGCCTTTTTTTAAATCAAAGCTCCATAAGGTGCACATTTAAAAAAGCCTATAAAATGAAATAGGCCAATCTTTTTCTGAAATAAATATATTTATATGAGAAAAATAATGTGCAGTTTCACAGCAGTGCAGAGAGCTCCAGTCAGCGGCTTGCGTGAAGCAAGGATCACGGCGCAAATTTGAACTATATCGATACATGCAATATGATCTAATTCTATATCGCCTTTTAAAATATATCGATATATCTTTTATATCGCCCAGCCCTATTTCTTGTCCTAGTATGCTCTCTGTCGGGATATTCCTAATATTACTGCCTCAGGCAGAATACCCCTAACTCGTGACAAAATGGGTCACATGACCTTTATTAGAAAGTCATGACGTGGAGAGAGCAAATGACAAAGCAAAGTTGATGCATAGAATTGAATGTACAGAAAAGAAAAGCATACACATAATATATGAAAATGTAATCACCTTTATGTTATAAATGTAGATTAATATTCACTTTTAATATATATAAACTTATTAGTAATCACTTCTATTGCATAAAATGTTGTTAATAATCCAACATTTCTACCACACATACGTACAAATACAGAAATATCCAGAAAAGCCATTTTGAAATATAATAAAGTGCTATTCTGTGTAGATCCATGTTATATGTATTCCTATGGGGTTTTACAGCAAAATCAAAATTCTGTTTCAAATCTCACATTTACACCAAATCTGTACATCTCTGACCCCATCTCTTATTCAGACAGACCCCCCCCACACACACACACAAATATACACCGACACAACACACACTCACCCACACAAGCTCACACACACGTAAACACACTGACACACTAATAACCACCATTGAATTCACATTATATTGCATTATATCATGAAACCTGTACAAAAGGTAGCTTACATGTGACTCAATTTCAACAAATCTGACTCTAACGTTTTTGCATGTTTGTGTGTGAAAGGGAGGATGATACAAAGTTTCAAAAATGTTGAACTATGAAGAAAACCCCAAAAATAGAAAATACAAATGTGTTGAAACTCAATCCTCATCAAATCTCCCCAAAACCATGTAGGAGAATATATATTTTTAATCACTTGATACATTAAGTTTTTTGACCATGTGATCGTAGGAACTTACATTTCCACTTGTGTTTTTAGGAATAGTGAAAAAATGAGTAACCCTATGTGACTAACAACTAAAAATAGTATGGTAAAATAAATGATTATATCTCAGAAACTACAAGGAGTTACATCAAATGCCTGGTACCATTGGACTCAGGGAAGGTTTAATAATGTGTGGTACTTTAGTGTAAATGTAGCAAAGCTCAGTTATCGGCATGGGTGACACAAACTTGCTGACATGGCATGGATGGCACAAACTTGCAAGCAGAGATGAAGGTGGAGGTGGAGGCCATGCCCTCATAAAAAGGCCTCAACTCACATGGGTGGCACAAGGGTTGTTCCGGCCGCTGTGCGGGTGTCTCAGTATGGGTTGGCACAGCCCAGTGGGACTGCACATCACCGCTTCCACCTCAACAGTCGGGCTGCGTGCTGTTGTTGTGCTGTGTGTGCGATTTCTCTTGAAGATCCCATTGAGAGAAAAGACAAGAGAACTTCCTCTGCTTGGTTTTACTCACTTCCTCTTCTGTTTTTCTCCCTTCTCCTTTCTCAACTCTCTCTCTCTCTCTCTCTCTCTCTCTCTTTCTCTGTACTTTTCTCTTTCTCTTTTGTTATAGATTTTGAGGTGCTCCTCTCCCGAATTTCTTGCTCTTACATGGTAACAAAGAGCTGAAGAAAAGAGGTAAGTTTGTTGTGTGTGTGTGTGTGTGTGTGTGTGTGTATGTGTCGGAATAGACTACTGCAACTAGAGTTTAGAGAGGGAGTGATTTCTCAGTTCCTCACCATTCCACTCCCACAGGGACAAGGTGTTCCAGAATGCATTGGGAGGTGTGTGTAAAGATGTGCTAATGGTTTACAACAGCACTCACAGTGCTGAGCGAAACAGTGTGAAGAGTCAGAGAGTCTAACCTGCTTTTAGCTCCACAGTGGTAAGCGTATTAACCTTGCTGATTAAACATCCGCTCCGAGATGCATGCTGCTCCCAAAGAGAAATACCACAGCCCTGACTAGAAATGACTTACGTGTGTGTGTGTGTGTGTGTGTGTGTGTGTGTGTGTGTGTGTGTGTGTGTGTGTGTGTGTGTGTGTTTGTGTGTGTGTGTGTGTGTGTGTCTGTGAGTGTGTGTGTGTGGTTTTTATGGTACAGTAGCGGGAAAAGAGGCCTGTATCTTACAGTCACTGAGCCTTCATACAGAAAGGGGAAAATATCAAGGGTCCAGACTTCCTGTCGCTCTGTTTGGCTGTCTGGTTTGGCCCCAGTGCAAACTCAGCATAACATTCTGAGATGTCACAGGCTCAACGTTGCCATAGAGATGTCAACCAGCTGCCTGTTGGTCCTGCATGTACACAATATTGTCAGTCATTTTGCAGCTATTTTTAAACATTTCCACTTCAGCCAAGTATGCATGCATACATTATAAAAGAACAAACAAAAATGAATGCATATAAATTCTAAATAGGCTAATAATTACAATTATGATAATGTTGTTGTTAGAGTTTATTGTAGTTCTTTTTAATTAATGAAATCAGGGTTCTAAATTAATACCCGCCAAATGCAGGTTAAAATTCATTTTGTCGGGTGTTACAGTATATAATAAAAACTTACTAGCCAGTTTGGCCGGTGAGGCATTACATGCATGATACATAAGGCTCTGTTCTCGGTTATTTATCCCCCTGGCAGTACTTCCTACATTTCCCATGAACACTGTGCCGTAATGCTGTGTGCTGACGTTTCAGTTTGCAGTGAAACCAGCGCGAGAGACCATGGAAATGAGCGTCTGCTAGAAAACACAAGGAAGAAGAAGAATGAACAGAGCTAGAGGAGGGAGCAAAGAGGAAGAGGAGGGAGCATAGACAAAGAGGAGGAGCATAGACAAAGAGGAGGAGCATAGACAAAGAGGAGGAGCATAGACAAAGAGGAGGAGCATAGACAAAGAGGAGGAGCATAGACAAAGAGGAGGAGCATAGACAAAGAGGAGGGAGCATAGACAAAGAGGAAGGAGCATAGACAAAGAGGAGGGAGCATAGACAAAGAGGAGGGAGCATAGACAAAGAGGAGGAGCATAGACAAAGCGGAGGGAGCATAGACAAAGCGGAGGGAGCATAGACAAAGAGGAGGGAGCATAGACAAATAGCAGGGAGTTAGCTAGTAAAGTAAAATAAAAAGTAGGGCTGTCAAAATTAACGCATTAATCGCAGTGATTAATTTTGAAATACATAGCGCGTTACAAAATATTAACGCAATTGACGCATTGTGTTTAGCCTACCTATTTCCTTTGTGGGGGGCTGATGTCATGTAACTGAAGCCGCAAGATTGTTTATTTTATTGTCTATGGAGTTAACTGAAGATGGAGAGGAACGTGAGGAAATTGTAGGCGAAAAGGTTCAGTTGAAAAAAACTGCCTGATCAGTGATCAGTGCTGGCACTACTACCACACGCATCACGCACTGTGCGTAGGGCACCAAGAGACAGAGGAGGGACCAACATTTAGCCAATAAATAGTAGCTTTACTGCAAACTGTTTTTAACTCTTGTTAGAGAAAGTTTACAATGTCAACATGAACCAACAGCATGTTACATAAAGATGATACATTGCGCACGAGAGGGAGAGAAAACTATTTGCGGGTTCCAGCTGGCTTGTCATTGTTGATGATAATTGATATCTCCTTTTTAATATAAGAAACTTATAAAATGAAATCATGAAGGCAAAAACAAATTTGGCTAGTGGAAATTCTGATTGGCTGGTAACTTTAGAAAGTTACCAGCCACACATTGGCTGGTAATTAAAATTTTTAATTTAGAACCCTGCAGGA
>NC_055959.1:28626622-28671622 GCF_018492685.1 Alosa sapidissima
GCTTGCAATGTCTCAAAACATTTAAAACATGCAACAAAAGCAAATTTTGCCTTCAAACAACACATCTTGTAGTCAAATCACTGTGTGGTTTCAATCAATCATTACACACTGGACAACAAAATGCAAAACATACTTATCAAAATTAGGAGTTTAAGCCTTCATTTTTGCTATGTCTGTTCCGGTATCAGAACAACTGTGAAAATACTAAATGTATTGAATAGCTTTTGTACTGTTTTCTTCACCAAATAGGCAATACAGAACTTTCTCTAAATGTGCTTTAGATCCATACTTCTAAATAGCAACACAGAACAGACATGGTATCTCTTATGGATAATGAATGGTTGCTGACTGAGGAATTGTGTAAAGGAGGTTCACACAGGTGTATCAGAGATTCAGACTTCTCTACCACTTCTGAATAGATGTTTTCCTTTTGTTTAACACAGGGAAACCAATAGAGTTTGGGGTCTTTGAATGACATCTGTGTTAACTATTTTGAAAAAGGGTGTGAGAAATATTAGAACCCAATGAAAACGTGTGAGCAGATTTGCAAGAGATGACTTCTGCTGTGCAAAGAAGGTGTTAATGAAGACCAAGTAGATCCCAGTTTCTTTAAGCAGGTCAAAGCAATCGAGAAAAACTGAACATTTATAAATGTATCTATTAAATGTTAATAGTTTTACTTAGCAAGGCTAACAGTGGTTGCACTAGCTAGTACAGCGGTAGACCAATTAGAGTTGAGGCACAGTCGTCACTCACGGTGGCCTCTGTGTTGTGATTGGCAGTCGAGCTCCCCTGTGGGTGGGATGATGGACAGCATGTCCCAGAAGTACCAGCAGATCAACCAGCTGTTTGAGGAGCTGCGCGTGCTGACGCAGGACACGGAGAACGATCTGCGCAAGCTGCAGCACAACCAGGAGTACTTCATCATCCAGTACCAGGAGAGCCTGCGCATACAGGGTAACAATTACACACACACACACACACACACACACACACACACACACACACACATGCAAACACACACACACACAGGGAGAGGGAACTCAGCTTTTCTAAATAGAGAGCGAGGTCACACAATGGCCATGCATGTAACCCCCCATACACACACTAAGCGGCACAGACACCAGTGTTAATGCCCCTGTCTGTGCAACTTATGGAGCAGCTTGGCAAGACAATCCACATGAGTTTATAAAGGATGTTCCATAATTCTCTGCTGTAATGTCAAATCAAGACAATCCACATGAGTTTATAAAGGATGTTCCATAATTCCAATCCACATGAGTTTATAAAGGATGTTCCATAATTCCAATCCACATGAGTTTATAAAGGATGTTCCATAACTCTGTGCTGTAATGTCAAATCAAATATGAAGGCTTTTAATGAATAAATGAGAAGATTCAAATAATAAATGGGACTGTTTTAAATGTAATTATACGTTAATATAGCAGCAAGCAGCAAAAATGGGCTCCAAGCTGTTTGTCCAAATGCTGTTTGTCCACCCTCTATTGTAAGTTATTGTAGAACTTCCAAACTGAAATAGTAGTGACTGAGAGGCAAAGAAATGTAGTGGATGGTCAATTATTGTTGGCATGTTTGTCCTAAATATTAAAGAGATTGTTACATTTGGGAATCAAATCAGGTCAGCTGCATTCAAAAGGGTGGTGTCAACACAGCACACCACACAACCACTGTGGCCAAAGCACGTCTTAGCCCGAGATTGCAACCAGGTTTGCTGATGACTTACATTACAACTTGGGAGATGGAACTGAAACTAAAACTAGAACTGGAAACAAATGGTTATATTGACCAAGGGTGTTAATCTCTTATTTCCTGTTTACATTTGTTTGTTTTTAAAATGGGTGTCTTAGGTGATCAGATGACAAGTGGTCAGTTCTAGATACAAGTGTGAACAACCACCCAAGACACATTATGATCAAACCACTTGCTGAGATGGTCAGGGACACATGTGACCACATGTCGTTTGTAATGTCACTTGAACCATGAAAAAAATTCAGACATCTCGGGAGCTTGGTTGAAGGTTGCCTAATGCAGTGGTCTTCATAGATGTGTTGAGATTGTTCAAGAGGAGAAGGCCTAGTTGTGTTGGAGGAAATGCAGTTAAATAGAACTTCATCTCCCACAATACAGTGAGCTTTTAGGAGGAATACATCGGCATTGATGATGGCGATGCAGATTGATCAGAGGTGAATTTTGATTGATCATAAAATGATACAATTTGTCTTAGGCTAGGCCACACTTTCTGAGAAATGAGCCAAAAGATGAAAAGATCGAATTCATTATGACATAGTCACCTATGGGTGCAGTACCTCAAGTTGAGTTGTGGGGGGAACCTCAAGTTGAGTAGTGGGGGGAATTAAAGATCATGTTTCATGAAGTTACATGACTTTTAACCTTCTGGTTTCTTTTAACAGAGAAAAATATGGAATAGTAATCCTAAAAAAACCAAAAGGGTTCCTTCAGCTTCTCTGCTTGAGCCCTTATGATAGAACTGGACAAATCTAAAATAAAGTTGTTAGTAAACAGAAAGGCCTAGGGTCATACACATGCATGTTACACGTAATGCACACAGGAGGTGTGAAGAAGTGTCCAAGGGAACGAGAGGGGGTGGCAGGGCTGAAGTGAGGGATAAGGGATTTGACCGGTTTGGTTGTGGCAGGAAAAATTGTACTCACAAACGTTCAACAGAGATGATGAAACCCAACCCAAGCAGTTTGGCTGTTAGATGCGTCACCTCTGGGTTCCATGGGTAGAGAGGGCTCCTGGATGACATATACAGCACTTAAACCAAACTGCTATAGAACTGAAGTCTGCACTGAACTGGAATTTGGTGAAATCTGACAGGTATATGGGAAGACAAACAAGAGTGTCCAAGTGTGTAAAAACACTCTGGTCAATGTGTTTATACAGGATGCTGCTCTGCTCGATAGTTTGGACAGCGAGCCACTAGCCGCTGTTTGATTTGGGGTAGCCGTGGCCTACTGGTTAGCGCTTCAGACTTGTAACCGGAGGGTTGCCGGTTCGAACCCCGACCAGTAGGCACGGCTGAAGTGCCCTTGAGCAAGGCACTTAACACCTCATTGCTCCCCTAGTGCCGCTGTTGTAGCAGGCAGCTCACTGCGCCAGGATTAGTGTGTGCTTCACCTCACTGTGTGCTGAGTGTGTTTCACTAATTCACGGATTGGGATAAATGCAGAGACCAAATTTCCCTCACGGGAATCAAAAGAGTATATATACTTATACTATACTGATTTAATTTCCGTGTAGACCCAGCTGTGCAGGCTGAGGATCATGCAGGAAAACAAAAACAAGACACGCCCACCATGCACCTGTGCAGTGGGCACAAATCAAGCCCTATGAGGTGGAAGATGTGGAGACAAAAAACATGTGTGCAGAATTACTCTCATGAATGTCATGTTTAATTAGTGTTTCCAATCAGGCTGTTCTCAAATGAATAAAACATATCCACAGGCACTTTACATTAATGAAACAAAACACTTCAAAACAGATTCCTTAAAATAAATTAAATGCAGATTCCCAGTTTGTCTAACCTAAGGCTTTGTATTAATGATAGAATAATGTTGACATAAATGAATGTGCATTGATTAATGTATCCAAGCATGCTAACATTGGTTGATGCTATTTTCGTATTCAGTATGTATACCCACTTCCACTACAGTTTTTTCAACCTTCCACCCTTTTCTCAAAACTGTAAACACAAACCCCCATTCTCTAACTACATTCATAAGACCTTTGACACTTTTTGCAAAACTAAACAATCACCTCAAAGCAAGTTTTAACTGTGTTCAAAACCAAACAACAACAATGTCTTCAGATCATTCACAATGCAGTCAAAATGAAAACACTACTGAGCAGTCATTACACACTACATGAAAATTGAAAGCACAGTGTTCAGGGCAGGGCATATAGCTGCAGGAGAAATGTTTATTGTTTACACATAAGACCAGACCTGTACATTGAAGATTTTTTTCTCTCCACATTGGGAAGTACACTCAATGCATTTTGCACTGGAAATCAGAGCAAAACATAATTTCTAAATAGATAATACACTGCACTGAAAAAGCAGTGAAACATTCGTGGAGACAAAATAGTCAAACAAAAAAAGAAAGGAAAAACCCTAACCATCCTTTCACTGACCCTGCATGAGTCTGGACACGTCGGGTGACTGACCCTGCATGAGTCTGGACACGTCGGGTGACTGACCCTGCATGAGTCTGGACACGTCGGGTGACTGACCCTGCATGAGTCTGGACACGTCAGGTGACAGACCCTGCATGAGTCTGGACACGTCAGGTGACTGACCCTGCATGAGTCTGGACACGTCAGGTGACTGACCCTGCATGAGTCTGGACACGTCAGGGTACTGACCCTGCATGAGTCTGGACACGTCAGGTGACTGACCCTGCATGAGTCTGGACACGTCAGGTGACTCAATCAACTAATGTTGCTCAAATCTCATCTGCTACGTTTGGTCCTTGTCTTTGTTCACATGCTCCTCCAGGTCTTCCGCTATCTCTTCCTCACCCTCGTTCTCTTTCTCTACAGGCTTCCCCTCCCACCCTCACTCTTCCTCCTCCTCCTCCTCTCAGTGCTGCATTGCCTTCACTTTCTGTTCTTGACAAGAACTCACCTGTTGTTCAGTGTTAAGGACTGACTGTTGAGTTTTACAGTTATGCACCACAAGTGTCTTTACACCCGATAGTTGTGTTTGATCAATTGGTTCATGGGTGTGGTATTGTGGAAGGTAGTGTAATTGCAAAGGGTAGACATTATCTGAGATTTCTGTGTCTAAAGTAGAGAAATATGTGGTGTTTTGCAAAAATTGTGAGGCTGACAATGCACTTATAGTTGTGCGTGCAAATCTGGCCGGATGTTTTGTTCCTTTAACTGTAAGGTTTTTAACTGTAAGGTTTAACTGTGGAAAACTTTTGATTTTAGCTTTTAAGCAAACATGTAAGCATGTATTCACCCATAATCCTCTTGAAGATCGACAAACTGCTTAGAGCAGTGACCCCTTTACTGAGAATTCAAACCATTTGCCTGAAGTTTGTGTGTTTTGTAAATTCTCTACTCTTTAAGCACCTTATTAATCCCATTGCGTTATTACATCAGTGTGTGTGTGTGTGTGTGTGTGTGTGCGTGTGTGTGTTTGTGTGTATGTTAATGTGTGGATGTGTGTGTGGTCTGAGTAATCAGACGTTGTTGCATTTGCATTGTGTATACAGCTGCTGAAAGTGTTTATTTATGTGTTTGTTTGTTTTTTCTTGTCTCCTGTGTGTGTATACTTGTGTGTTTGTGTGTATTTTGGTCAATATATGTATCTGTGTATTTGTCTGTTTGTGTGAATATGGCTGTATGCATACACTATATGTGTGTGTGGGCATGTGTGTATGTTCTGTGTGTGTGTGTGTCTGCGTGCATGCCTGCGTGCGTGTGCCATTGTGTGTCTGTGTGTGTGTCTGTGTGTGTGTGTGTGTGTGTGTGTGTGTGTGTGTATGTGTGTGTGTGTGTGTGTGTGTGTGTGTGTGCAGCCCAGCTGAGCAGTCTGGCCACCCTCCCCCCTGCGGAGCGACAGCTGAGAGAACCGGCGCTGCTCAGCAAGAGAGCCACAGTGGAGGCCTGGCTCACCAGGGAGGCCAATACACTACAGAAATACAGACTGGTACCGTCTCTCTCTCTGTCACACACACACACACTCACACACACACTCTCACACACACACACACACACTCACACACACACACACACACACACACACACACACACATGCACACACTCTCACACACAAACACACTTCCATCCATATTGGTGTTTTTATTTGTCACGTTATCTCTCACCTATAATCTAATAGCCATTTCCTCCCTCGCTCTGCTCTCTCTGTGTGTGTGTGTGTGTGTGTGTGTGTGTGTGCATGTGTCTTCAACTGTGTGTGCACGTCCGTGTGTGTGTGTGTGTCTGTAGGACCTGGCTGAGAAACACCAAAAGACATTGGCCATGCTGCGGAAGCAGCAGACGGTCATCCTGGACGACGAGCTCATCCAGTGGAAGAGACGCCAGCAGCTGGCCGGCAACGGAGGTCCCGCCGAAGGAGGCCTGGACATCCTGCAGTCCTGGTACACACACTCTCACACACACACACACACACACACACACAAGCACACGGACACAGACAGAAAGAGAGAGAGAGAGAAATGGGAAGAGGAGAGATAGACTTCTCTGCATAGTCTGTCTGCCTCTTCACCCCCTCCATGTTTGGATACTGTCTGTCCACTAGCCACTTTTACCACTGTCTTTCTGCCTCACTGTTTGCGTGCTATATTAGCACATTAGCACATATGCATAACCACACTTATACCTTTTCTTAAAATAGTTAAATATATAGATATATAGACTCTATTTCTGCATTGTTGCACTGTTGGACTTACTCATTTGCACTATCACCATGGCCACTATCACCATTGCACTATCACCATGACACTCATTCACACAGAGCACCTTACCTTACCTTACTATGCACAGAGAATCACAGGCTCAGTCCCTGCCTCAGTCATTGCAAGCGCCTCTGATTGATTAATCACCACTATGTGGATACTGTTTTTAGAATTGATTTAGATTAAGTGTTAGTTAGTATAATTTGTATTTTAGTATATTTAGTATATTCTTTATCTTCTACTGTCCTTATTGCTTAGTTGTGTTTTTATATTATATACTTTAATTACTTTTTCTGCTGTTAAAGAATGTGTATGTGTTGTCTGTATGCTGCTGAGACCTTGAATTTCCCCTGGGGATCAATAAAGTATCTATCTATCTATCTATCTATCTATCTATATATCTATCTAAATGTGATTCATGTGCTTTGCATCACACACAGCTTATACACATACTGTAGTGCATAGCAATGAAAACACACTTGGATTCACAGTCACACACACCCAGAGACATAAGAGATCATACATTTGAATCACACACACACACACACACACAGAGACCAAACCATTTAATCCATCCATCCAACCAATAGCTCCATCTTTATCAGTCCACTAAGCACTGCACTCACTCTCTACAGGCAGACTGTACATCAGCATCTGTAGTGTTGCATGTGGTTTACAGAGTAGTGCGGACTACACATGTGCACAGTATGCAGCTCACAGGGCTCTGTGTGGCGTCTAGTCTACAGTAGTGCATACATGAGGTGTTTGTGTCCCTGTACCATTTTCTTCATGTGGACATAAATAAATGGTTAAAGTGTGTGTGTGTGTGTGTGTGTGTGTGTGTGTGTGTGTGTGTGTGTGTGTGTGTGTGCTGACAGGTGTGAGAAGCTGGCTGAGACCATTTGGCAGAACAGGCAGCAGATCAGGCGAGCGGAGCACTTGCGGCAGCAGCTGCCCATCCCCGGCCCCATCGAGGAGCTGCTCACCGAGCTCAACGGCACCATCACCGACATCATATCAGCCCTCGTCACCAGGTCTGTCTGGGGTGGGGGGGGTGCCTGCCTGTCTGTCTGTCTTGACTGTGTGTGTGTGTCTGTGTGTGTGTGTGTGTGTGTGTGTGTCTGTGTGTGTGTGTCTGTGTGTGTGTGTGTGTGTGTGTGTGTGTGTGTGTATGTGTGTGTGTGTGTGTGTGTGTGTGTGTCTGTGTGTGTGTGTGTGTGTGTGCATGTGTGTGTGTGTGTCTGTCTGTGTGTGTGTGTGTCTGTCTGTGTGTGTGTGTGTGTGTGTGTGTGTGTGTGTGTGTGTGTGTGTGTATGTGTGTGCGTGCGTGCGTGTGTGTGTGTAAGTATTCGTGTGTTTGTGTGTGTGCTTGTGTGTGGGAGAAGGCAGTTTCATATGATTGTAGACTGTGTGTTTGGTGAGTGACAGTAAAATTCAGTAGTAATTGTGCTCTGACGTGACTTGTTTGTATGTAGTGTTGTGTGATGGTTGTGGATGAGATGGATGCTAACTCTATGGGGACCACCGGAGAGCAAGGGACAGGGACGGCAGGGGACAGAGGGAGGATGACCCAAAGACCTCCTAAGCCATCTTAACATGAGCTCTTTGTCTGCCTCTCACTGTCAGGAACACAATCACTCATACACCCTGTGTGTGTGTATTTGTGCATGCATGTGTGTGTCTCTGTGCTTTCTGCGAGAGTGTGTGTGTGTGTGTGTGTTTTGCCTTTGGCTGTGGGCTGAACACAACATAGAAAAGCAATCAGTGTCTCATTGAATGTATGTCAAGACACTGTGTCACTTTCAGGGGACTAAGCAGAGAAACTGGATGTGCTGTTTCTGTTTTTGCTCTCTTTCTCTCTCTCTTTCTCTCTCTCTTTCTCTCTCTCTCTCTTCTTCTTAATCTTATATCTGATAAAAGCTGTTTTGCTTTTCAAGAAATAAGTCACAATTGAAAGAAAGAGGTCACTCGAACAAACTGACTAGCAAACTGGCCAATCAATTCAGCAGCCACACACAAACAGTCTGAACAATATGTTAGGGCTGAAGAGCTGATTGTATTGTTGCAGCAGGCACAAATATGTGAATATCTGCCAGTATGGGCAGGGCTCGAAATTAACGATGTCCCGACGTCCCGGGGACCATAAAAAATGCTTCCTGGACACAATAGAATGTCTGGGACAACTCTGGGACAGTAGAAAAAAGGGCAAAGCAAATTTCAAAATAGGTACTTTTTTCCTAAACTGTTCACATGGGAATCTAGACGTATCTTTCTCGTCTGAATAAAAGAAGCGGTCAGCTGATCTGTAAAGAAGCGGTTTTGTACACGCAGCAACACTGTTTAGGCTACTGCTCTTCAAATCACTGTAGGCTACAATGTTATTTTTGGTACAAATATAGTAAGATACCCAAATGGGCTGGATGCTTGCGTTTCCTTAAGAATCCGCCGTATTGGTTAAATGACTATTAACTCATAGGCCGACACAAAAATAGGGCACGGGCGGTAGACCTAATGGGTCACTTTGCTATATAGAGGTAAACTTCCCTAACTAGCAGGCAGGTAAATGGCATAGGCCTATGTTTTCATGACATTGTGAACATTTTTGACTGATAGTGTAGGCCTAAGGTTAGGCTACACTGGTGTTCTAAAAAAAACGTGTTTTCACGTTTTCACAGACAAACGTCACCAATATCATGCTGAGCTAAATAGCCTACTGCAACTGAGATTTGACAAAACGATAGTGTTGCAAGGTACAGTTATTTAAGTTAGCATTTGACATTTCGCTGTGGCAGTTCTAAGGCTAGGGGTGTCCAAACTGTGGCCCGCCACGCACTTTAATCCGGCCCGCCGAGCATTTATTAGTTTATCATAGATCCGGCCCGCCACACACTTTAATCCGGCCTGGCGAGCATTTAGGTTATCATAGGCCGCTCGCTATTTTTTCCAGCAATAGACGACGTTGTGGTTAATTTTAGGCTAGCCTATTGCAAACTGCTTTGCACTCTTCTTAGAGAACGTTTACAATGTAAAAACAGCTTGTTACATCGAGATACATGGTTGCAGCAGATCTAACTACGTTTTGCTACTTCATTTAATTGGGAACGCATTTGAGTGTGCACAAGGTGAGAACGTGGCAGGAGAGTAGCCTATCTGACAGCTTCGTGGTAATTTCCCACGCTACTTTTGTTTTCACTGAGATCTGTGGCCATGACATCACACCAAACTGACATTGAAATTAAAGACAAGTGAAAATAGATTATTGACGGAATGTTTTACAACTCTGTCCTCAAAACGATGGACAATGAACGTCTAGTGCAACCTCAAAAAAGAGCCAAAAGCGCAATCTCTGAAAATGAGTGTTGTGTGAAACAGCAGATGATTAATGTTAATAAAATGGTGTTTAATAAATTGTTCAGAACTGACATGGTGGACCAGAACGAGTTAATTAAGTGATGCAAATTACTGATTATTATGCTGTTAATTATGTAGAATGGAAAACTGGTGTTTAAGTCCGGGACAGTGCCAAGCAGAATTCGGGACAGCTGCGGGACACTGAGAAAAAAAGTTTATTTCGAGCCCTGAGTATGGGGCTCTTGTGCTGGCCTTTGTGCATGAGGACAGGACTGAGCTGGATTTAACTTGCATGCTTATTGGGAAATCCACAACAATGTATGAAAGAAGATAATGTGTTGCTGTTTTCTTTGTTTGTTTTTGTGTGTGTGTGTGTGTGTTTGTGTGTGTGTGTGTGTGTGTGTGTGTGTGCAGCACCTTCATCATAGAGAAGCAGCCTCCCCAGGTGCTGAAGACCCAGACCAAGTTTGCGGCGACGGTGCGTCTGCTAGTGGGGGGCAAGCTGAATGTGCACATGAACCCACCGCAGGTCAAGGCCACCATCATCAGCGAGCAGCAGGCCAAAGCCCTGCTCAAAAACGAGAACACCAGGAAGTGAGTTCACACACACACACACACACACACACACACACACACACACACACAGGTACAAAATAGATAGTGTATAATGATAGTTATCTCCTCAGCCATGCGCTGAACATACATGCATGTAAACATCTGGTAGACAACTGTACAGTACACCTACAGAGAAACACATATTTATATAGTACAAACTATTATAGAATACATGGATGCAACTGTTCACATGCAATACAGACACACATACACACACACACACACACACACACACACACACAAGCACACACAGACACACACATACTGTATACACAAACTCAGTCAGACATCCTGTGTCATGGTGGGTGTTAGAGCATGCTATTTAGAACAGCACAAATGGCTCAAGAGCAGTCTAGTCTACTACTGTAGTGATCATGAATTTTTCAATGTGATTCATCTTTCCTTTATGCCTCTCTTTCCTCTCCTTCTCTCTCCCTCTGTCTTTGTCAACCCCCTTTCTCTCTCCCTAACTCCAAATCCCCTTATTCCCCCCTTCCTCCTCTGCTCTCCTCTCCTCTCCTCTGCTCTGCTCTGCTCTGCTCTCCTCTCCTCTCCTCTCCTCTCCTCTCCTCTGCTCTCCTCTCCTCTCCTCTCCTCTCCTCTCCTCTCCTCTGCTCTCCTCTGCTCTTATTCCACCTCTGTGTCTCCCTCCTCAGTGACAGCAGTGGAGAGATCCTTAACAACAACTGTGTGATGGAGTACCACCAGACCACGGGCACCCTCAGCGCACACTTCAGAAACATGGTGAGATGGAGAGCGCCTCAAGTGGCCCAAAACACCCCAGCACCGTGGTGGCCTAATTTACAGTGGGGGCGTGAGAGGGATGGTGTGTGTGTGGGGGTGGGGCGGGGGTTGTAGAGGGTTAAGACAGCTGGAAGATTTTTACGTGTGAGGAGGCCGCCATGTTAAGTGTGTGTCAACAGCCACTGACAAAACTCCTCTGAGGGCCAGTTTCATCTCAAGGTTGGCAGCGATGGAATACGCGATGTTACATAATCCAACAGATAAAAGTGCCTCCTTCACAAAGGCACTGATCCATCAACACTGGGTTCAGATCACGTTTGAAGAATTAAAGAGTCTATTATAGGATTTAGGCATGATGAAAAGCAAGGAAAAGCCAAGCATGACCTCCATAGTCATAAAATGAGGTGGACAGTGTTGCTTATTAAAAGAGATTATTCTATTGATGTCTCCTTTTCCGTGTCTGTCTGAATGCCTGGCCCGCTTAGTGACCCTTGCGTTTTCTCCCTCCCGTAGTCCCTGAAGCGGATCAAGCGTTCGGACCGGCGGGGCGCTGAGTCGGTGACGGAAGAGAAGTTCACCATCCTCTTCGAGTCCCAGTTCAGCGTAGGCGGCAACGAGCTGGTGTTTCAGGTGAAGGTGAGCCAGCGCATCAGGAGATTTCTGTGAGTGGCGGAGGAGGAGGAGGAGGAGGAGGAGCGGCTGCTGATTGGTGGGGAGAGCTGCTTTGTCGTACGCTGATTGCCTCAGTTGTACCCACAGCACTCTATACACTGTGAAAGAGGTTTCTGTCAAAAGCCGAGTAGGTCTTTATCCTTTTCTTCTCCTTTTCTTTCTGTTCCTTTTCTTTCTTCTCCTTTTCTTTCTTTTCCTTTTGACACTTAGCAAAGCGTTTGGGTCGGAAGTGAACTGAGCTCCAGTGCACTGGGTGCTGGCAATTTGTCACTTCCCTGGGAGTGCTTTTTGGCCAGTGAACCCCTGACCTTGACATTGTTCCCCCTTCAGTGTTCAGAGAGGAAAGGAATTAGAGCAGTGAGAACAGAAGGTAGCGGGGTCAGCCAACACGGGAGGGAGGCCACACGGAAGACACACTTATTCTTTTGAGAGCAGACAGGGGGCTTGACCTGCACTGGCCTCCTCTCTTTATTCATTTGCTTCCTTCTCTTCTCTTTCCTTCAATCTGCCCCTCTCGTCCCCCTCCCCGCAGACTCTCTCCCTACCTGTGGTGGTCATTGTTCACGGTAGCCAGGACAACAACGCCACGGCAACAGTCCTGTGGGACAACGCTTTCGCTGAGCCGGTGAGTTGGGTGCTGTGGTGGTTTGGTGTATGCCTGGTGACCTTTAACCTTAATCCCAGTTGTTGTTAATTGTTGTTATCCAGAGGAAGGCCATGAGAACAGTGGTGATGGACAGAAATGAACCCAAGCACTCTGACTTTTATGCTACTCACTTTCATACTTTCATACAGGAGGCCACATCAAAACATGAAGACAAAATAATCTCTGACTAGATTTTATAGAATTTCAAACTACTTGCTTTAGGCCAACATAAAATGAGCTTAAATCAAATGACATTACTATAATAACCAGGACAATCCTCTCTATGCCCTCCGTGTTACAATGAATAACACATAACGCTGGTATATTGGCACTAATAACATAATAAAGCTTTATAAAACTCACCATACAGATGTTTTGCCAGATGTTGATGTTTATCCGATGTTGCTGAGTTGGGGTAAACTTCCGTCTTGTGCAGAGCGCGTAACTGTGTCACCCCCGCGTAAGATGAACACAAGAATGGTCATGAATAGAGAGGGAACGCATCCAGTGAATCAGCTGTCCTGTGAATGGGCTCAATAGAAGCCTCTGAGCCTCCTCAGGAAGAGGAACCATTTGTGCATTTCACAGTGTAGAATTATTTCTCTTCTTTCTGAATGAGAAAAAGGTTGAGGTGAATATGTAATGCTTTTGAATGTTCCCTTTGTACAGTACTTCAGGAAGGAAAGGAAATTTACCAAAAGAAAAATCTTACTTACTTACTTATTAAGAGTGTCTGGGGTTCAAAGTACAACATGATGTAGGAATTCCCCTTTCACCAGCTTTCAACTTATTTTGTATCTATTTAGCACTAAGAGGGTACCCAATCAGCTTAAAACTGATGAAAAACATCAACAATGTGACAGCCTCCATTGTCCTTATTGTAAGTCAGTGTGGCATCCAAATGAGTTTGAAGCTGTTATTTGTCAGGTAAAAAGAATTAGGGTATGTTGCTTTTCATTTAGGCTTTGAAATCTAAGTTTCCTCCTTTACATGTGTGAAATGAGCAGCAGTGTAGTGGTAGAGTGAGGACTCAGCAGCAGTGTAGTGGTAGAGTGAGGACTCAGCAGCAGTGTAGTGGTAGAGTGAGGACTCAGCAGCAGTGTGGTGGTAGAGTGAGGACTCAGCAGCAGTGTGGTGGTAGAGTGAGGACTCAGCAGCAGTGTAGTGGTAGAGTGAGGACTCAGCAGCAGTGTGGTGGTAGAGTGAGGACTCAGCAGCAGTGTGGTGGTGTAGTGGTAGAGTGAGGACTCAGCAGCAGTGTAGTGGTAGAGTGAGGACTGCTTGAGCATTGCTTGGCTCATACTCTGTTCTTCCTGTCTTGTCTCTCTCTCTGTGTGTGGTACAGGGCCGGGTGCCCTTCATAGTGCCTGATAAGGTGCTGTGGTCTCAGCTGTGCGAGGCCCTGAACATGAAGTACAAAGCGGAGGTGCAGAGCACCCGGGGCCTGTCGGAGGAGAACCTGGTCTTCCTGGCCCAGAAAGCCTTCAACAGCTCCAGCGGCAACCCTGAAGACTACCGCAACATCACCATGACCTGGTCCCAGTTTAACAGGGTAAGATGGCTCGCCAATCACCACATGGGGGCTACTGAAACATTGACACCTTATAGACCTCTGACCCGTGCTTTGAGGGAATGCAACAGTCACAGGCATTTGGTGAAGAGAGCCTTGTAGCTTACAGCCAGGCAAACACTCTGGTACTGGCCTGGTTTTAACCATGATTGAAAATTGTAGTGTGGACTGTTGAGGACTGTGATTTAGCGGGAGGTTGAGTGGACACAGGTAATTAGAGGGTACCAGGGGTCAGGCCTACAAGACCCTCCTGTGTCACGCTCAAGTGTCCCCCACCAGGAGGCTAAATCTACCTGACAGTGTCCAATCAGTTGGTCTATATGTAGTGTCACTGTATGAGTGCATTTTGTACAGATTGCACACATATTAACTTGTAAACGACCCACACACACGCACTGCTGGAGAGGACAAAAGAACAGATACAGTAGGTACTCAATGATTAAAAACTAACCAATGTGGACTTTACACACACACTCACACAGACAGACACACACACACACACACACACACACACACACACACACACACACACACACACACACACACACACACAGATACATGTATGTTTTTATCTGGGAGGGGAAGCTTTATGTGTTGAGAGATGCATGTGTTTGAGACATTTTATTCTGGTAATCGCTGAAGTTGTGTTCTTTCTGAGGACATCATGATCTAGATGAGAGGAAGAGACAGAGGGGTTAATAGAGAAAGAGAGACAGAGAGAGAGAGAGAGAGAAAGAGGTTCTAGACAGACCTCGTGAACTGGACAGTACCTAATGCATTTAGTCCCAGCCACCGTGATTCCTGTTAAAGTCAGCCTATTAAATGAGAGCGCGCCGGCGCATGTGTCCTTTGATTAACTGGTCATGGCTGGGTCCAGCAGCAGGAGAGATATCAGCCCGCAGATTAAACTGTCATGCTCAAGATTGAAAAACAGGAATAAACGTCCTCATCAGCCCAGTTAGGCCTAGTTTCAGCATATCTCTCATATTCTACCGCCTTGAGGGATTGATTGGTCACTCGCCCAAGGCAGTGAACACATTTAATATAGTTTAGTTGAATGAGTGTTGTTTTTTTGTTGTTGTTGCTTCATTGGTCTGTTTTCTGAGCTTATCTGCTTGGGACAGAAATAGCTGTACAATTGGTACAGTGTATTCTGTGGCTAGTGACATGGAGGAGGGGGCTCTTTGGGTCTTCCTGTGACCAGTAAATAATGAGGTTATTTTTTAGACGTGTCTGTAAAGTAGCTATTTTCTGCCTTCAGCTGCTTTACCTCTTAATTATGTCCCAATCGCCCACTATGTACAGTATGTGTAAGCACACACACAAGTGTCTTTTTTTTCTACTACCTTTTCATCGTCTCCAAACTACAGTAGGAGTCATCAGCACATCAATCCTATCTGATTCATCACAGCATGTGTGCGCATTTCTGCTCTTCCACCATGGCCTTTGGTTCACAGCAAGAGCTCTAATTTCACCTTTCCTCTTGGGTTGGAGGGCTTGTTACTCATGGCTTGTTTCACCATGGCATCCTCAAAGGTCCGCTACAGGGAGGAGGCCTTGCTAAACATGCAGAGTCGGTTTGCTCATTCCTGTAGATTCTGACCCTTATCTCATCTAGGTGCTTCATGAGATTAGGGTGTCGTCTTGTTGTGTTATGTACATACTGTATTACCACTTCAGTTTCAGATATCATCTCAAAGGTGTGATTTTGTGGTTTTACAAACGTCCTCACAAATTGTGACTCCAGGGGATTTATTCATTTAATTTCTTTACGTAGTAATACATTATGAGCATGACATTTTAATCCCCTTTCCTTCAGGAAAGTCTGCAAATGAGAAACTTCACCTTCTGGCAGTGGTTTGATGGTGTCATGGAACTCACTAAGAAACACCTGAAGCCTCACTGGAACGACGGGTAAGAGATGGGTAGAGCTATGCACTACTCTCAGTGCTTATGGACCCTTTCAACAATAAAAACAAAAACAATGCTTGAACGTTCTATTTGGGCCCCAATCTACTTCCTCTGCATTAAGATAACATATGGAATGTTAAAAAGGAAGCCTTGTGGGGCCAACTATGATGCTGATAATGGAACTCTCTTGAAAGGGTCCATATGTAATCCCATTATTCCACTTGTCCCTTTATTATAAACATCTATTAACAACATACAGTTAAGAACAAAATTATTCATACCCCTGGCAAATATTGATTTAATGATGATTTTCTCTTGACCAATATGTTTGTTGACTGATATTCTGATTCTGATATTGTTCTGAATAATTTTGGACATGCCATTTTTCATAAAAATGTTAAAAGATAAATATGCTTCTTTTTTTGATTCCATGTTTCTACCACATTGTCTTACAACCTTTTGGCATGTGCCAGTGTCATTGTCAGTCAGAACAAACATATTGGTCAAGAGAAAATCAACATTAAATCAATATTTGTCAGGGGTATGAATAATTTTGTTCTCAACTGTATATATTCCCCAGTGACACACTCAAATGGCATTAAGAATGAACGTGTCGGTGAGATTGTGTACAAATGTATAATGGAAGAAGATTTGGATAAAAAGGAGGATGCTTTGGTTTAGCAGTGGATGTTTGATGACTTTTGTGTCTTTTTGAGTGTTCTTGGCACATTGTGTTTGTGTGCCTACCTTGATCTCTCAAGTTACTGGCCAATCCTGTCCACTTGCTTAAACCCTTGTCCACTTACAAGCAAAACCCCCCATGTAGCTAACAATTTATCTCTTTTGCCATGGAAACAGGATCTAGTAGCTATGCTTTCACCTATATGGGTGGATAAAGAGGCTTATTGGCTGTGTTGCTAGATGTCCAGCATTTCAAGTAGGCTTTCATGCAATGCTCACATGAACACATGCCTATAATAGACAAAGTACTGCTGCAAGAATGTTTACAGTGTGCCCTTGGGCATGTCATCTCTACCATTAGATCACTCTTTCATTATGCATTGTATTTACTTTTGTATGTTTATGTGTTTTATTATGGATGTGCATTGTGCACGTTCCTACTGTATTTATGTGTGTGTGTGTGTGTGTGTGTGTGTGTGTGTGTATGTATGTCTTTGTTGTGTGTGTTTGTCTGTATCTGTTTGCTGATGGTTCCGTGTGTGTTGTCCTCCAGTGCGATCCTCGGCTTTGTGAACAAACACCAGGCCCAGGACATGCTGATGTCCAAACCCAACGGCACCTTCTTGCTGCGCTTCAGTGACTCAGAGATCGGCGGCATCACCATCGCCTGGGTGGCTGAGAACCCCAACAAAGCAGGTAACAATCTCTCTCACTCTCTCTCTTTCTCTCTCTCTCTCTCTCTCTCTATCTCTCTCTCTCTCTCTCTCTCTCTCTCTCTCTCTCTCTCTCTCTCTCTCTCTCTCTCTCTCTCTCTCTCTCTCTCACACACACACACACACACTTATACAGAGACTTAGACATATACATGTACACACACATGCATATGCATACATACACCCCCCCCCCCCACCACCACCACCACCACCACCACCTACTCACCCACACACTGTACACACACACACTAAATTCACACACTCACAATTTGATCTCAGCATTGCTCTGTTTGTCTGTCAGGAGAGCGTATGGTATGGAACCTAATGCCCTACACGACCAAAGACTTCTCCATCCGCTCGCTGGCAGACCGCATCAGTGACCTGAACCACCTGCTCTACCTCTACCCTGACCGGCCCAAGGATGAGGTCTTCTCCAAATACTACACCCCACCTCTCTGTAAGCAGCCATTTTGCTATCCATCACCTCCCATAGGATTTATGTATTTCAAATACAAGGGTTCTGCTGAGGATGAGAGTCCAGCAATGTGCTAAACCAATGCAGTCAAAACGAAAATTGTTCATTTGATGTCTTTTCTTTCTTTCTTTCTTTCTTTCTTTTCTTTCTTTCTTTTTTTCACTTTTGCACACTACCTCGGCTCTGCAGCCAAAGCAGTGGATGGCTACGTCAAACCTCAAATCAAACAAGTTGTACCAGAGTAAGTGTGTGCCCTCTCCTCCCTTCACCACATCCAGTAGAGAATGCTGATTTGTCATTAAGTCCACCTCCGCCACCTCTCCTCTGCATACGAGTAGCATCATTATTACTAGCATTTCTAATGCGCTAGTGAGCATCCGCATTAGCGTATTAGCCTCACCAGCGGGTCGGAGACACTCAGGCCTTAATGGTCACCACAGGGACATCCTCCTACTCAGCTGCATTTGCCTTTGTAGACCGCCACAGCAGGCTTAGTAGCAAAGATTCTAGAACAGAGCTCTGTTCTAGAATCTTTGGTTAGTATCATTAGCTTTAGCAGTTGCTGAGGGAGTGATATTAGATGCCATGTTCAATAAAGGCGTGTTAAAAGTCACTGTGAACCCCAAAGCCAAAATAGGTCTTGGGTTGTATCTTACTGTCTTTTTTAAGGACATTGTGAACCCCCACTAGCTAGCGAGCTAGCCATCAAGAAACCAAGCTAAACACATACAGGGCTCACAATAAAACGGTCGAGCAAACACATTGTTCAAGAGAAGTTCACCCAAGGGTAGGCTACTTACAATTTCAGCAGCAACAAAGCCAAGTCGGAGTCCGTTTTGCAGTCTTCTTAGAAACTACAATCTTACTACATTTTCGAGGCCTTCCGCTGAGTCACATCCGGATTTCTTCGGTCCGGGACCAGAAAGTTGCATATTCGGTTTTTCCGCGGAGAAGCACTAGGGGGAGACGAAGCACCCTCCAAAAGACCCAGAAAGTGTTGTAGAACCATCAGAACAACTCTCAACCTGCATAATTAAGGTCATTTTTGCTAAAATTGTTGCATAGGGCCTCTTTAACTGTTGTCATTAGTAGTGGATGGCAGGTATTCTTGCTACATTAGCAAGGCTCACAACCAGCCTGCTGTCCAGATTGGAGAGGTTGCTCCACAGAGTGAAGATGCGAGGTCCTGGTCAGGTGAACACTTGTTGCTGTGTGGCTGAAAGCTCGGTGTAGATATCTGTCTTATTTCTTTGTGTACATGCACTGCATATATAAATGTGCGGATGCCCATGTGTCCCTGTGTGTGTTTTTTGTGTTTAGATTCACAACAGCCAATGCCGACCCTGCAGTCAACCCAACCTACATGGATCACGCTGCATCACCTGCTGTTAATCATCCACACAGCTACGGCCTCTACCCACCCATGTGAGTATAGAACATGGTGCTGGCATCTAGACCAACAGGGTCACCAGGTTTCCTAACACTCGGATCATGTTTGTACACTGTCTCAACCACATTATTTGAACGGGCCCTGGCTAGACCCTGGAGACATTACAAATGTTACAGTTGACTGTTTCATAACTTTCTGTTTCAGCTAGCAGCAGGGTGTGTGCCTTTGAGCCCCATAATGACTGTTTTGTTGCCTGTGTGACAGGAATTCAGCTCACAGCTGTGAGTTCATTGACACTCCTAGCACCAAATCAGTGATTAACCTAACAATGTGTTTGTTGTCTGATCAAACAGGACCTTAGACATGTACTGTATTCGAATTTGAGTGGGTGGGATGGGTTAGCACAGTTCGCAGTCCAGTTACAGTAAGTAGGCCTGGATAGTTTCAGCTATGACCAACAGCAAAGTCCATCTATCTCTGTACAAATATGTTTTGAGTTCTCATTGAAATCTGTGCATTTCTTGGATGTGCTTTGCAAACTAAGATGCAAGTGCAGGTCTGTTGTCCTGATGATGTAACCCTGATGTAACTTCATCAATTAGGACGGTTTTTACTTTGGAGGGCAGTAGTCCTTAGAGCAGCTCGAATATTTAGAATGAAAGTGGTACAGATTGGCCTCAGGGATCTTTTCCCCCTTGTCTGTGAGTGACCATTGTGTGTGTAAGCCCCCTGCCCTCTACCTCTGCCTCTTCCCCAGGAGTGACCCCATGCTGGACACTGACGGCGACTTCGACCTGGATGACACCATGGATGTAGCACGGCATGTGGAGGAGCTGTTACGCCGACCGATTGAGAGCCAGTGGAGCGGCCAGCAGTCCTGACCACTGGCCTTTTGACCTCTTACCTCAGCCCCCTCGCCGCCCACAGCCCCCTCACTGAATCACCACCCGACCCCCCCCCCCCCCCCCCCAAGGATCGTCTGCGTCTCATGCTGCCCGTGCTCACACCTGTGTCTCTCTCACTGCATTGGCGCCGATGTGAAATGTTGATAATGGTTGTGGAATTCAATATTTTCTCTTCTCATTTGTTTTGTGTTCAGCGTGCTTGCTGCCTGCCTCGTTTTGTACGGCCCCACATATGCCAGAAAGAGACACAATCATAAGGCCTAAAGCTACACCCAGTACACTATGCTACAGTGCAGCAGTAGTGAAGATGACATTCGCCAGCCATGTGATAATGTCAAGAGAAATCCAAACAAGCACATGCATGTTTTTTTTTTGTTGTATTACTGTCAGTGACTGAAATATCCCAGATAATGCATTGAGAGTTCAGAAATGTACCTGTCTTTTTTTTTTTTTAAATCCAGGTGTAGTTCATTCATGATAGTAACTGTCTTTTGATAAGGTGTCGTGAAGGATATCCTCTGATCTGCCTTGACTGACAATGTGTATGCTTGTCTCCATACACACACACACACACACAGACACTTGCACACACACACACACACACACAGACACTTGCACACACACACACACACACACACATACGCACACATACACACACAGACACACGCACACACACACATTCTCACACTCTGTCCTTAGTCTGTCTCCCTCTGTGTCCTCTGTGCCACTGTGCAGTCCGTGTGCTTCTGTTGACTCTGTTGTCTAGTTCAAATATGACATTCTCCCTGTCCAAGAGTCCCTATCTTCAGTCCAGCCCCACCGCTCTTGTCTCTCTTTATGCCTTTGATCTCCGTGACTGAGCCTTTTGGCCCTCTCCGCTTGCTGTAGTAACTGTGACCGGCCGAGTTGGTCTAAGCCCTACAACACGGCTTAGAGTGAGGAAGAAACCGATTTAGATTATGGAGGTGTTCACTGTGTCCCCTTTGGGAGTGCTGAATATGCTCATCCTTTTTAAAAACTGAAAAGCTTTTATTCAAAGTGTGTCTGGGTGGCCATTACACAAATCCACATTGTACGCTTATGGTGTAAGGTAAGGTTCAAGTCTATATTTGATGGTGGAACAATTTGCAACTGTAGCAAGTTTTTTTTTTTTCTTTAAAGATCAGTTGTCAAAACTTTTCTGCACTATGCATCCATGCTTGATGAAGACCTGAACTGTGACTGTAGATACTGTGCTGGAGATACAAGATAACATTAGAACATACTGGAAGCATCATTAGGGAGATGGGGGATTGAAGATAACATTAGAATGTGCTAGAATTGATAAGGTGATGAGGGATTGAAGATGACAGACCACGGTAGAAGAGTGATTGCTCAGTGTCAGAATTTGGACACACTCTCTACCTCTTTCACCCCCCTTTCTCTCTCTCTCTCTCTGCACACAATCTTGCTCACATGAAAAATGCAATTCTCTCTCTTTCTTTCATACACATTCACAAAGCACACACACACACACACACTTCTCCTTCTCAGTTTGTCTCCCAGTAAGTACAAGATGCTCTTTACGCACACACACACACACACACTCAGGAGGTATGAAGTATTGGACGGATCTGTGAAAATATTGAGAAAAAAAGAACTAATCCTAAACATGCAATGTCATGAATTTATCTTTGTACAGGTCAATGCTAATGCAATCTGTTTTCTTTAACACTTTATTACACAAAGCTCATAGTCATGTCCTTTTAATCGGTCACCTGTGCACTGGCCTGTGTGTGTATGTGAGTGAGTGAGTGAGTGTGTGTGTGTGTGTGAGTGTGTGTGTGTGTGTGTGTGTGTCTCAGTACCCTTGCAGAACCACCAGCCCTATCAGTTACAGCCCTTATGCTTGTGTGGTTCAAATATTTCCTCATGTGAGCCTTGCCTTTGGCTTTATTTTTCCCACAAGTTGGGATTGTCCAGTGCGCGTACTCTGCTACTGGCCAAACGGTTCACTGATATGGAGGGTGTTTCGGTTGCACACGGTCAGCATTAGCACATTAACACCAAGTGGCTGCCCTTACATTCTACCAGAAAGACTCAGTAGACAGAATAGAATCAGTTAGCGATTTAATTAGTAAAGGAACGGCTTGGATGCAAGCATGATAGAGTCCTGAATAGGTAACAGTCTTTGGCGTAGGCCCCGTCTCGGATCCGTCCAGCGATGAGCGGATCTCGTCTCCTGCCGATGGATGAAGGCAGGGGCGGGGAGCCTACCCCCCACGACGAGACGGGGACCAACTGGTGGCGGTGGCTGAAGGAAGATGTGGTAGGCAGACCGTGCCCGATGGACGTGGACTGCTGGCAGAGGTGGCTGGAGGGGAGGTGGAGGGGACGTCAAAGTCAGCGTACTGAGAAGCAGAAGCAGTGTAAGGTGGTACACATATTTAAAGAGCCCACTGAATTCCTATAGGCTAGCGCTGATTGAATGAGTGAATGATCAGATTGCAGGGCTTTCCCGAAAGTAGGCAAAGCTAAGATTGGCTCCGTGTAAGCATGGGAGGAGTAAGCTACACTACGAGTCTTCCTAGTAGAACTTTCGCTGAAGCTATCATGGAGAGCTTCAGGAAGTGTGGCAGGATAGAGGCTTCAGAAGTGGTCTCATGACTAAGTTGATTTGATCATTTGACAACAGTCCCTATTAACCCCCATCCATCCACCCACCCACCCACTCCCAAATCTGTCTCTGTTGTTTCAAATTAGTGTTATACTCTATATTTTATAAAGGTTGTAGATGAAGACAAAAAATGAGATTGAAGACAAAAAAACAAGATTGTTAAGTAAAGAAGTCTGGTGATAAGTCTTTTTTTTTTATTGTTCTTGTTTTTCTCTTGACTCTGATCTGTCTTGTTTTGCCTGTACCTTGTTTTCATGATGCTGTAAGTGGACACATTCGATGTGTGAGTGTGCTATGTGTACTTTTTGTGTGTGTGTGTGCGCGTGTGTGTCTGTCTGTTGGTGTGTTTGTGTGTGTGTCGGTTTGTGTGTGTGTGAGAAAGAGAGAGTGTATGTGAATGTTTTGTCCTTGTGTGTGTGTGTGTGTGTGTGTGTGTTTGTGTGTGAGAGAGAGTGAATTGTGAACGTGTAGCATCTGTGATTCCTGTTTCATGTTTGTCCTATTTTGTGGTTTTTTGGTTTTAGTGTTTGGATATGTCCAAGAAAATACAGCAATTCAAATGAATAAAGTTTTTTAAATAATTTCAGTGACAGAAGTCCTGCTCTGAATAAAATGTGTTATTTTTTTTTATAAATCTATCATCTGATGATGGACAGTCTCCTTCCCATCAGAGATGGCATTTTATGCAATAGTTTTTCAGTTTACTATGCTGAATTAAATATAACTATTTCAGTCTTGCGCACATATACAGTTTATTCCTGATGACAGCATGCAAACCTTTAGTGTTCTGCATGTGTATAACTCACTGGTCTTACTAGCCTACATGGTTTATTTAGAACTAAGTCAGTACATTTAAAGGGGTCTACAATAACAGCCAACAGAAAAGCATGAAATATCTTAACAAGCTACTGTGAAAAGAAGCATGTAGAGGGAGGACTAGTGGGTCGAGATCACACACAGCTTGTGACAGTACCTGCAGATATACAGTGTTTTGGATGTCGAGGGTTTGGGCCAGCCTGAAACATATGACCTACGAGAATAGGCCTACTGGAGAGGCTTATGTTCCATGTGGACATGACAGAACAGAGTTTGCATTGGCCATGCAACACGTGTCATTTCCCTCCACCACTGTGTGCCACTTCCACACCTCTGCCACATCCATTCTCTCTCTCCATCCTTTCACTCATCTGCTGTTACCATGGTAATTAATCCAGTTGTTAACTGGTCATTGAAAGCCTGTAGCTTAACAGACAGCACCGTGTTGAGAGAAGAATGCTTCCCCTCAGCGTAATGTTCATTTTGGACCCTGAATTCACACCATTGGCAGCTTCAGCTGTGGCTTGTTAGAGACTTACAATATCCCTCTCACATCTAATCTTCTCTTAACCTTCTTCATGGGCATGTTCTTCAGTGGTTGCCATGGAAGCATTCCCCACAATGAACATTCTTGGGACTGACCACTTCATCTAACATTTTTCTGCCAATTTCCAGGCAGTCTTACGGAGCTAATGCTTCATTTCTATAAATAAGAACCATTTCAAACTTTCTCTTCCTGCTGCGCAGATGTACTGAGGATTCCAGTATTGTCATGCTGCTGTTGCAATATTTCTTCGGATTGTTTGGAGGGCTGATGCCAGAATAATGCTGTTGCTTGGATACCAAACCTGTGGTTGCTTGGTTACAGTTTGACATTAACTGCAGGACCCTCCAAAGCTGTTGTACGGTGTTGAAAAGTAGGCCTAATCACTGATTTAGGTTATAAAGCACTTTAATTAAAGATAAGTGAACCTAATGTGGTTTTAACAGCAGAGGCTAAAGCAACATTTAGTATCCACAGGAACATAGCCAAATCCTGATCACCTTTTTTAATTGTTGTGCTATCTGTAGGCCTACTGACAAGGCTAACTTATAACAAGCCAAGACAAATATAGCCTATACATGAGATAACATGTAATCTTAAATAGGCCATCCTAAAATGAATTCTGAATCAAAGGAATGGTACTTTGAGCGCTTTGGGTTGCACTATGTGCATGTTAAATGCGCTTTAAAAATAAAACTGACTTTGGGCACACTTGCATGATCTAACAGAGCCCATTAGTATAAGTATATATACTGTTTTGATCCCGTGAGGGAAATTTGGTCTCTGCATTTAACCCAATCCGTGAATTAGTGAAACACACACAGCGAACACACAGTGAGGCGAAGCACACACTAATCCCGGCGCAGTGAGCTGCCTGCTACAACAGCGGCACTCAGGGAGCAGTGAGGGGTTAGGTGCCTTGCTGCCTTGCTCAAGGGCACTTCAGCCGTGGCCCACTGGTTGGGGTTCGAACCGGCAACCAGTGGGCCACGGCTGCCCTGTATAGGACCAGCTTCTCTCTCTCGCTCTCGCTCTCTCTCTCTCTCTCTCTCTCTCTCTCTCTCTCTCTCTCTCTCTCTCTCTCTCTCTCTCTCTCTCTCTCTCTCCATTTAGATATACATTTACATAGATAATGCTTGGAATACAGTACATGGCAAATAGATACGCATTAACAAACAAACTGGTGTGTGTGCGTGCATGTGTGTGTGCGTGCATGTGTGGTTGTGTGTATGTATGCTGTTTGTCTGTGTAATTATATGGATAGGTGCCATATAAAAGTAATGATTATTTAATTATTTAACCACTGTCCCTTGCCTTATGGCATTCGGTGACGTATTTGGCAGCAAGATTTGCTGTCTGTCCATGCTGTCCGAGTTAGACTGCCATTATTTCTTGTTGTTCTAGATTTCTGAACCCTGGGATTAGGCTTGTAAGCCTGTCAAAGTATGACTTACGTATAGTTGTATATTTCTCACAGTGAAGAAGAAAGTGCACCTTAGTCTCAACCTCACCTGTTATGCAGTGACCACATATTCTTTGCTCTCTTGGCAACCAGGATTTTCTCAGTCTGCCCTTTTCTATGGCTAGACTGTGGTCACTGAGTCTGTATTTGGTCAGGATCTGTCTCTGCTTTATATCTCTAACAGTAAAGAGATATTCTTCCAATTGTTATTCCGATTTTATTGACCGGTAACATTCTAATTTGCTTTGGTTTTTTTGTCTCCTTTTGCCAATGTTCCAAATATTTTTCTTTAGATTCTTGAATAATCTCATTGGTTTTCAGTTTGAAAACAGCACTTGTCTGAGAGAAGTTATTAATGTTTGTTAGGGGGAGATTAGTTACTCAGTACAAGCTGACTCAGAGGACTCTTTTCAGGGTTCAGATCTTGAGTTTTTACTGCATTAAAATGCAGTATGTCAGTGGGACTTGTTTGGAGATGTATCCAGAATTTGAGGGCTCTTTTTTGCATGTTGATGGCCAATGGGAATCTGCCTAGTTCTGCCCTGCATGCATTGTTTGGTGTTTTCTTTTGGATTTTTAAGATCAATCGGCAGAATTCTGCATGTAGGCTTTCTACAGGATGTTTGTCCCATCTAGTGTAGCTATGCTCACTGAGTGGACCCCATACCTCACTTCCGTACAGCGCAATGGGCTGGATTCGCTACGGGTGAAGGGGAAGGAGGTTGCGCAGCACCCTAGGTAGGCAAAGAGAAAAGTGGGGAGGGTTGATTAGCTGGAAAGAGAAAGAGGCCGCAGTAGCGGAAGGCAAGGTAGTGGGCTGCACGCGGGCTGCCATAACTTGCTGAGTTGAGTGAGCAGGGTTGCTCGCTGGTGCGGCGCTGGTGCTCGGTTGATCGGCTATAGTAGGAGAGAAAAGATAAACTGATTGTTAGAGAAGGCGACGTAGGTCTGCTTTCCTTGCGAAACTAAAGGTGTTTAAGTCGTGATTCACTCGGATCTTTCACCCGTGTCTTTAAATTAACCCATGAGTCGCGAGTCTCTAGTATCATTAACTCGGATCAGTTGAGTCCTACTACAATTCAATCTAAAACGATAAACAGCGCCACACACAAACCTCTTGCAACATTAGCTAGCCTCCTAGCCCTAGCCATCGTAGCTGCCAAAAATGTAACAATTTCGTAGGCAACCACAACTCCACAAATTAACTCAAGCGACTGAGTGAGCAGGCAGTCCGAGATAACTGGTTAACTTCCCGCAGAGCCGGAAACATTGCAGACTCACAGACCATGAGACTCAGATTGGAGCGGCTGAGTAGCAATCCGGGTTAGTCGGATCAGCCGGCCGGTTAGGCTACGTTGAGTACGAGTCAGTCGAATCAGCCGGCTACGTTGTCATGAGTGGATCTGCGAGAGTGAGTAGCGCCTCCTCGAGGTGAAAAGCAATTCCACAACAAAAGCCATTTTTCCACTTCTGAAATAACATTCAATGTTCTGCATGTAGCCTAGACATAATTAGATTTGGTGTATAGATGTAGCATATTAAAATGCAATTAGGTCGTGCAGACAGTCCGAACTGCACGCTCATGGAGCTGCTTGAGTATCTACCTGGGTCAGTCGAATCAGCCGGGCGGTCGGTTACATTGTTATGAGTGCGAGTCAGCCGAATCAGCCGGCTACGTTGTCATGAGTGGATCTTTAGAGCAGCGAGTAGCCTAACTCCTTGTCAAGGTGAAAAACAAATCCACAACAAAAGCCATGCTTTCACTTCTGAAATAACATATGTTCTGCACGCATAGCCTACTATAAAATGCAATTAGGTCGCAAAGACAGTCCGAAACATTGCAAGCTCTGTATGGAGTTGCTTGAGTAGGCTACCTGAGTCAGTCGGATCACCCCGGCGGCGGGCCGGTTACGTTATCTTGTTATGAGTGCGAGTCAGCCGAATTAGCCGGCTACGTTGTCATGAGTGGATCTTTAGAGGGGCGAGTAACTCCTCGTCAAGGTGAAAAGCAAATCCACAACAAAAGCCATGCTTTCACTTCTGAAATAACATATGTTCTGCACGCATAGCCTACTATAAAATGCAATTAGGTCGCAAAGACAGTCCGAAACATTGCAAGCTCTGTATGGAGTTGCTTGAGTAGGCTACCTGAGTCAGTCGGATCACCCCGGCGGGCCGGTTACGTTATCTTGTTATGAGTGCGAGTCAGCCGAATTAGCCGGCTACGTTGTCATGAGTGGATCTTTAGAGGGGCGAGTAACTCCTCGTCAAGGTGAAAAGCAAATCCACAACAAAAGCCATGCTTTCACTTCTGAAATAACATATGTTCTGCACGCATAGCCTACTTTAAAATGCAATTAGGTCGCGAAGACAGTCCGAAACATTGCAAGCTTTGTATGGAGAGTAGGCTAGCCTACCTGGGTCAGTCGGATCAGCCAGGCGGACCGGTTACGTTATATGTTGTTATGAGTGCGAGTCAGTCGAATCAGCCGGCTACATGAGTGGATCTGTAGACGAGCGAGTAGCCTAGTTTCTACTCGTGTCCAGGTGATAATAATAATAGGCCTAATGAGAATAGTAGTAGTAGTAGTAATAATAATAATAATAATAATAACAATAATAATAATTTATTCACTGCAGGGCATTTCTACGTTCCTGTATCTATGTCTACATTGAAAGTCAATTGCTTAGGCTAGGTTAAGACAATAAATAAACAGTCTGGCTCAAACTGCTTTCTTTCCCGTGAGTGGGTGGAGGTTTTGATGCTATTATATTAGGCTATTTTATATTATATTATATTATATTATATTATATTATATTATATTAGGCTACCTAACAGCCATGATTAATAGTAATATTAGTTGCCTAGTATTAGCAGCCTATAATACTTATTAGAATAGATTAGTAGCCTACTATTAGTAGTAGTGGTAATAAACATTGTAGCAGAGTAGCATTAGACCTAGGCAAACTTTTCTATTGTTAACAAAACAACAACAAATAATTAATTATTATAATATAGGCTACCCTCTCTGTCAATAAGATCAAAGTTTCTGAACATGAGCACCAAAAAGATGAACAATGTGTGGATGCACTTTGACCAGGAGAGCAAAACTCTAAAGGCTAAATGCAAGTGCTGCAAAAACCTGGTTTCAAATCATGGAGGATCCACATCCAACATGAGAAGGCACTTAACGAAATGAAGCACCCCACGCTGCTTGAACGTAGGACTGAATTTCTTTGCGATTTAGCAATACTGACTCAAGTGACTCGTTCAACCCGGATCAGTTTAGTGAGTGACTCAGAATAACCCAGATCCTTAAAAGGAATCGAGTTTGACAGGCCTATGCGAAACGAGGGCAATCGATCCGACTGCGAATAAATAACCTGTCTGATTGAAGGAGGCGTGGCAAATTCCGTCATGCTCCTCCCGAACTTCCGTTTGTTACAAACGCCATTTAGTCCAGGCGTGTTTATTTTCTGTTCTTCTTCCATATAGTTGTCATATATCCATTGGCAAGATCATCTACTAGTGTTTATGTTCAATTGTTTTAGGTTATTTTCTAAATTCTGTACATTTGTAGTCCAAATTTTTAAATATTTTTAGGAGCTCATTTTAGTTGTAACTCTCAGAACTCTCGGAACTGAACTTGGAACTTGCAACTCTCTCTCTCTCTCTCTCTCTCTCTGTCTCTCTCTCTCTGTCTGTCTGTCTGTCTGATATGTTAACTCCAAAAATTACACATATATAAATGATACAACTTACCTCACTGGTGTTATCTAGATGATGGTAGACTAAACCATGTCAAAACCATCACATACCCTCCAGAATTATTGGCACCTCTGCTAAAGCTGACTAAAAACCGGTATAAAAAATAATCTGTTGGTGATTTATTGTAATATCACAATGAAAAAATTAGGAAAAATCCAACTTTGAAGGCAAGCACATTTATTTTGAGAAAAAGGAAAATCTCATAAAGAAATAAATATTTTTAACAAAAACACGTTGCTCACAATTATTGGCACCCCTGCTTGTAATACCTTCTTAAGCCTCCCTTTGCCAATAAAACAGCTTGTAATATTCTCCTGTGACACCCCATTAAGTTGGAGAATACAAAGCAAGGGATTTAAGACCATTTGTCACAAAATCTCCCTAGATCGTCCAGATTCCTAGGTCCACACTTGTGCATTCTCCTCTTTGACTTACCCCACTGTTTTTCTATTGAGTTTAGATCAGGAGACTGATATGGCAATGTCCGAAGCTTGATTTTGTGTTCAGCAAACCATATTTGTTTTGATCTGGACGTTTGTTTTGGTTCATTGACCTGATGAATGATCCAATCATGACTAACTTTTAGTGTCTTGGCAGAGATTGACAGATTTCCTTTGAAAATGTTCAGGTTTTTAGTGTTCATGATACCATGCACCTTAATTAGGTTCCCAAGGCCTTTGGGAATAAAAAACAGCCCCACAATAGCTCAGTGCCTCCACCATAATTCTCATTAGTCATGGGGTTCTTTTCAGTATAGTCATTCTTGTACGCCAAACACACCTAATGTGTTTCTAGCCAAAAAGAGCAATTTTAATTTCTTCTGACAATAGACCATACTTCCAGACAACGTCACTATACCATTCAAACTCCTGCCGTTTACATTGGTAATTAAATGACTGGACAGGCTTTTACCTGGCATGCCCTCTAAATAATCTATTAGCAGTGAGGTTACTTTTGAAGATTTTTTGGGGGACTTGGTGACCCCAAGATAATACCTTTGTCTGTAATTCTCCAACAGTGGTTCCTATGTAATTTTTTGCCTATCTTACCATCTTCCATACTGTACGTGGGGGCAAGATAACCATGGGTCTTTCTCCAAGCATGTTTGTCACATTTCCAGATAATTAGAACCTTTTAATCATTGTTTTAACTGTAAATATAGGCCTTTTCAACAAAGTACCTAGTTTTCATAGTGTATTCGCTTGTCTTTCTGATGTTGAAAAATTACTAGAGGATTTAGCCTCTGTGTGACTTTATTTTCATACCATAGTGAAAAAGAAAGTCATGAACTACTTCTGAAAGTTCACAGACACTCTGATTAACTTAAATAAATTGAAATTAGACAGGAAATTGCTTCTGCTAGGTTTTGTATATAAGATTTTTCAGGGGTGCCAATAATTGTTAGCGACGTGTTTTCATTAAAAAATATTTATTTCTTTATGAGATTTTCCTTTTTCTCAAAATAAATTTTGAGAAAAAGGAAAGGTTGGATTTTTCATTGTGAGATTACAATAAATCACCAACAGATTATTTTTTATACCGGTTTTTAGTCAACTTTAGCAGAGGTGCCAATAATTCTGGAGGGTACTATATTACTGATAGTTACAAAATGATGAAAATGCAATAATATGGCCGATATGTAATAACCAAGGTGTGACACAGGGGACCCAGGTTCGATTCCAACCCTATTTCCTGATGCAGCCCAATCCCTCTCTTCTAATCACCTCCTTTCAATCGCTCTAATCCACATCCATGAGACAACAGACTCCAGAGAGTCCAGTGGGTGTTTTGGGTCTTTCAACATCAAACACCCTCACTCAGGTCACCCAGACAGAGTTGATCAGACATTGGCTTGTGTCCCAGACTTGATGGCTTTCCTCTGCAGCCGATCACCTCCGTCAGGGGTTCTGATGAACCCGGAAACACCCTAGTTCATCACTGAGGATGTGTTCAAGTATGACTGGAAAGTATTTTCTAAAACTGGGCTTTGAGCCTTTATGTCAGCGATTAGATTAGAAAGGAAGCCAATCGAAGAGAGGAACCTTGCAGCACAGCAAGAATTGATGCATTTTGATCAATGTAACACTAATATACTGAACTAATTGGATGTTGGATTTTCAGTCAACATGATTCATGATAAAAAGCAAACATTTGTCTTGTTTTTATATAATTACTGCATTATATTTTCATCAAAACTTTCCAAAACCCACATTTTGTAATAACCACAGTAACATGTAATAATTTATTACAAAATTAAGTTTTATTCATTCTTGTGTTCGGTACAAAATGTGGGTGTATATTTTGCTGAGTTATTACAGTACATAATACTGTGTTATAAGGTTTAATTTTGAGCCTTTTGAAATAAACTACCTACCCTAAACTGAATATTGATATTGTAATTCGATACTGATCTGATGTAAGTGGTTTTAAAAAGTAGTGGTTTCCTTCAATTTTAGTGTTACCTTGTTACCATGAAGTTACCATGAAATCCACAAGGTTGTGGTTTCCTAAGTCTATTCTCTTAGAGTGCATATAGTTTAGTGATTCTCTTTAAAATATGCAAAATCGCAAAAAAGGGTGAAATATTGTGAAAATATGTTTTTTTTTTATCAATTGTTCAAGTGCTGCTAATTATATTCATTACACATATACAGTTATCAAAACATAATCATGTGTTTTGTGATACACAGAGAATAGCCTATACTGAAGACCTATGTGTAATAATCTCAAGCACCTACCCTGATTGTGAAATTATCCGAAAGTGGGGCACTGGCAGTCACAATCAACAAACATATTTCTGACTAAAACAAATAATTTCCAATAGATTTGAATTATTACTATTATTACATTATTTGATCTACTCCGGAATACTAGAATGCTAAATTTGAAACTTCTTCTAAAGTCTTCTAAAACCTTGATGTAACTAGACTAGAATCAGATGGACCCAACAGAGTGCAGACAGCCTCTTTTCAACCTTCTCATTAAGAACACATTTCATTTACCAACCACAAGATGTCACTGTCATCCAGGTAATACTAAAAAAAAAAAAAACCTTGCTGATCTGAGTGACTTTTTCAGCTCACTGCTGACATTTACCTTTTATTTATCGTGACATGTATCTTTTTTTATCTCTCAGGCATTTGCTGTTGTCTAATTGATTGACAGTTTTTTTTATGATGGATTGCGAGGAATGTCAGAAATGTACACGTTCCACTGTTTTTGTGGTCAGTTAAATGCTGCCATGCTGTTGTTTTCAGCCTATGAGAGTAAACAATAAGCATCTCTCTCTCTCACACACACACACACACACACACACACACAATTCATTGATAATTATGATCAAGTTCAAATCTGTTTTTGTTCATTGTTTTCTTTGTGTCATGTGAGCACTCCCCATAAGAAGTGTGCCTGATGTGTCAGGAAGTCTTGCATTAGGACCAATCTTTCAGCTTGAGGGAACACAGTATGGGTCTTCTCTGGATTAGCCCCTACTCCCTCCCTCCCTCTAGCCAGGACTCCCTCAGCTGCTGGATGATGAAGCCCAGCTGGAAGAGCCATCCTCCGCCAGCCCTCAGAAACAGCCATCTGACCTCATGACCTCCCTCACCAGCCTCACCTACCCTCCGCTGCAGCTTAAGCTGATTGCTAGCACCTAACCCTTCATCGAAACTGATTGGCTTAACCGACATGATTATCTAACATTATTGCATTTTGGTTGATAAGGGACCAAATATGGTTTGAAGAAGACACCAGCTGGGTTTTCATTTAATTCAGGCACATATTTGACTGAGGTACTTTCATGAAAATTTGGCTACAGAAGATTCAAATCTGTGTACTTTTCCTTCCGTTGTGCTATATGATTGGGGGCTGGCGTGTGCCAAATGAGAGTTAATCCACCCCTCCAACGAGTACATCTCTCATTCTGCTTCAAGTATTCTCACTCAATCATCCACTCACTGATCCAAATTCACATCAAATAGTGGAACTAAAACCAAGCTACTGTGTGCTCCATTTGAAAGATGCTGTCAACACCATTCTCTGTTTTCTTTTTTTTTTTCTCTGTGAAGGTTTCCTCAAGCGAGAAGAGAAGTGAAAGTCAAAGCACATGGCTTTTGCTTTCCTCTGTGGGTGTTGGTCCTCCCAGCCATTGACAGGATGTTGCAGCCTACTTCAGCAGCATGGCGCGACATCAATTACAGTAAGGCCTCAGTGATGTGATGTGTTATTCTATCCTGTCATCTCTTCAGTCCCGTGTCTGCGTGCCGTACTGCACTGTCCATGTCTCGTGTGGCCGCTCTGATTGGCCCATGATCGGGTTCCTAGCTGCTAGACGACGCTGAGAGCAAAGCTGCATTAGGTGAATCCACGGGAGAATCCAGGCCACTTTGCTCTATCATCTCACTCTCCATTGCCCTCATTAAAATTCTCGCTTTGCCATGATGAATGTCTGCCTCTATCTTCCACTTCCACTCCTTACATCCTCTCTCTCTCTCTCTCTCTCACACACAATCTTCTCTATCTCCATCACTCTTTCTGTCTCACTTTACAGTTTAAATGTGCTTTGCTGGCAAGAGGAAATTGAATAGATGCTGTATTCTACAAGTATTTGCATGTAAAGATGGGAACTTCTAAATGTCTTTGTGTTTAGGTGTTTAGTTCATCACTATTTGGGTTCTTTCCTCATGTTGCATGTGTGTATGTAATATGCAGATGCTCAGACTGATTCATTGTAGGGTGCATATTGTTCATTTGTGATGCAAAACAAGTTCAGTAGACTTATTGCAGAAGATGACAGAGCCATAATATCCTCTGCTGTATTGATGTAGCTGTGCTTCAAACGAGAGCTCTTCATCTTCTAATCCACTTTCCACCGCTGGCTCATTGATAGGTCAAGCAATAATACTAATGGGCCCTCTGTGTCCAGAGCATTTCCAGGTTGAAATCTCAGCAAAACATTGATTTCATTCTGGATTTCTCTGGTACACCCTCAAACTTCACCTTTCCTTGGTGACACTGACACAACATTTGCTGTGCTGTCACAGTAAAGTCCCTGTACTTGTTTTTTTCCTTCTGTTTTTCTATGTGGTTAACACACAGCTAGCTAGTCAAGCTGTGCCTGTCCAGAGCTGAATGACAGTTTTTGCTGTGTTGTTGTTGTATGTGACCTTTTTGTCAGTGTTTTGGTGTTGAGCAGCTTTGAAACTGAACTGAATATTAAAAGGTTTGTTGTTGATCACTGAAATGTTTGTTGTTGTTTCATTTCTGTTTTGTTTTGTGAATGTGTCTTTACTGCTGATAATACAGAAGCAGTTGCCTGTCTGTTTTCCACTACTAGTGCGTCAACTTGGTCATCAGTTCAGCCACTCCTCAGCGCTCACTGATAGATCTGCTAATAAATGTAAAAAGTACTTCGCAGTTGAGGTCAGTTGAGTCAAGACTACAATCCCAGGGAATAAAAATGTGACAGCAACATCAGGCTCAGCTGGTCACAAGGTAATCAACATATAATAGCCCTCACTGTCACATTGTAAGGTCACAATATAAATATCTAGATATTGCCAGAAAATATGTCTGAAAAACACCAAAAACTAATGCATTTCTATAGATATTCTTCACTGTGAGTATGATGTTTTGGTGGTTGAAATGTTCACCCCATCCCAAAATGGACCACTTGATCATCATAGATGGTGATCATGGATCACTCTTCTCCAAACATGCACAACTCATAAGGGCACACCTGGACAAAGAATTTAGCTTTCGCTGACATGGCCTGAGATTGGCATAAAAAACCACAATGACGCCTGGTCCATTTCAAGTCTGGGGGTGAGAAAATTATTATTCTGGGATGTTTTAAACCAGTGGGACCTGGTGACCTTCTCAAAGTAAACGGTAACACTAAAACAAGGGGCTATATCAAGATTCTGGAAGAACAGATAAGGCAGTCTGCTGAGAGACCTGCCCCAATAGGCAGCATTGGACCACTAAGCCACACAATGATCCAAAACATACAGCCAAACAAGGCAAGAAATGGTTAACAGAGAACAATATCTCTGTTAACATTTCAGAGTGACCCAGCCACAGTCCAGACCTCAACAAGTGAGCACAAGGCCAGAGTGATGGATGGAAGAATTGTTCCTGCCTCAAACCCCAGATTGCTGGTAAAAAGTGCGGTCTACAATCATTGTGGAGACATGGAGAGGCTTGGTACTGTAGGTATTATGAGAACCATTTTGAGAGCTTTGAATGCAAATAAAGATGTTTCCAATGATTATTTAAAATGGTATAAGTAATTTTGGACATGCCATTTTTCATTAAAAATGTTCTCTTTTTTTTCCATGTTTCTACCACATTGTCTTACAACCTTTAGCCATGTGGCAGTGTCATTTTCAGTCAGAAGAAACATATTGCTCAAGATAAAATCAACATTAAATCAATATTTGCCAGGGGTATGGATAATTTTGTTCTTAACTGTAGATTATAATGATTTATCTTCATGGCGTGGTCGAACTATTAGACAGTCAGAAACTGGAATGTAAGTATAGGGATGGCATGTTGCCTCAAAGGATATTTGAGGTTACTTTATGTTTGTGGTCCTCATTTCACTTCTAAGACAGACCCATATTCTTTCCCCTTCTTCCAAATGAAAGACCTTATTGTCTAACTGTACAATACAGCAGTATGGTCTCCAGCTGGCCACCTACAATGCCAGAGATTTGTAATGAAACACAGATTGTGTACTCAATCTCCCACAATCCATTCTTCTCTTGTGTAATTGTAACTGTCATCAATATTCCTGTCCAATATATCTGTATTTTAAGCTAATTAATGTGACATGTTAGTTCAACAATGTGTGTGTGGGTTGGGGGTGTGAGTGGATATGTAACAACTATGTGGCCATGCATCTTTTCTGTGTTGAGAGACAAATGTGTTTTTGTCTACCCTCTATACTCTGTCCCACATGCACCCCCACCAGCAAGTGGGTCTCTTTATTCACCAGCCTTGATTAAATCTATATACCCAATGGACTCTGATTAAAATTATCCAATCCCTTTCTAGAAGCACGCTCTGTCTTTAAAGACTTTTCAAGCCGTGGTGTTTGTGGCGATATTGCTATCAAATGGACAATCTGCCCCTAAGTACCCCTCAGAGCACAGTTAGAAAGGAATGGCCACTGGGTGGACATTTCCAGATCTCTCCTCCTATCTGCACCAGAAGTGCATGTTTTCATTGATGTCATGTAAATTTCTTGTTGTAAACAGACCTCTCTGCCCTTGGCATTTATCAAGGCTGGTACTGCCAACTCACAGCTGTTATTTTCATTGTAGTGATTCCTTGTTTACAAGGGGTGCAGTTGCAGCAAGCAAGACAAATTATACTGAGAGTTATTGGATCTGAGAAGGTCATCATCATAATTTGAACAGTGAGATCACAACTGTGTGACAATAGCAGGAAGAGCCATTCACATTATATATCAAAATCAGGACAATAGGCCATAATACACCTCCTGTAATGGCTGTTGCAAATAGAAAGAGAAAATACTAATCTACCTTGTTGTGACTTGTATGTTGTCACTCCTGGGAAGTGTAAAGGCAAGCTATTCTGCGATTTACTTTCAAAGAGTCATCTTTAGATAAGTCATTGCTCAGAATTTCTTTTTGTCTCCTGCTCTGAATTGTGACTATCCGTGGTCTTTCAAACCTTCAGTGTGATTTGTAGGAGTCATTTTGAGTAGCTTGCTGCACTGTGGGCCCTGCTCTTACAAGCTCCTCTCTATAGAGAAAGAGAGAATGTCAAAAAATATAATCCCTGAATTGAAAATGGATCTGATGGATTGGCTGGTGGGCCCTACCTCAAATTCATCAACACAGCAGACCCATTCCTTTCTCTGTACATTGTTGACATGCATTATGCTCAATGCTTGTATTGTTTATAGCTATATAGCTATTACAAAAATATTGTAATAAATAATATGTCTTTGTGAAGTACATTGTCTTTAAAGCAACACCAAAGAGTTTTTTGTACCTTAAAATAATGTTTCCAAAATCGTTTCAGTGGTTAATCAACTCGTAACAGGGTGAATGGCACTTCTGCATTCGCTTCGCGGCCCTCTATCGGCTATAACCGCACTATGTAAGTTTGCCAGATCGGGTAATGGTTCTGTAGTTCGATGGAATGAGACATAAGAAACTACAAATTTGACTTGCATCTGATGTCGCAATACATCGTACTTTCATAAAATCATGCAACATATTCTACCTTGTCTGACATCGTTATTTGCAAAGCCAGTGCTGGATAAACAATTAGCATGCGTGCGACAGAGGAAAAGTTCTTTGGTGTTGCTTTAATACATTTTGTACATTGCCTATATTGTATATTGTCTACATGTTGTATTGCATATTGTTTTTATCATCTGTAAGGGAAACCATCGGCTGCAAACAAATGCCTTGTGTGTTCTACAATGGCAAGGTTATGTGATGGATGCCTACCCAGGGAATGTAATCCAGGGCCTGTGTGATCAGGCACTTTGTAAAAAACCCTCATATGAATGTGCATATATAATGTCATGCATGCAGGGCCTTCCTTTGCCTGCCATTTTTCTACAGAATGAGATAACATCAACCACAGAGATTACAATTTGTTTGGAAAGAGCGAGTGGTCATTACATCCATGCGTTGGAAAGGTAAGGTCTTAAATACCATGAGACAATAGCTGACGTTCTATATCCCACATGGTCTCAAAATCTCAGTGGCAAAATGTTAGTCCACAGTCTAAACAGTGCGCTTCATATGACTGGTGCATGTTCAACATCACGAGGGTCGTGTCCTCACGTCTGCCATAAGCTTCTCCTCTGGAGCAGAGCAAAAAAGGAAGTGGGTGAAGGCAGGCTGCATCACCAACAACAAAAAGATGCTGATGTTGTGTAAATTAGCAAGGCTGTGTCACTAAGACTGGCCAATGATTGTTAAATAGTCAGTTGATGGTGTAATTATGCAATTTATAACATACCTCTGTTCTGTAGATGGTTCCCTGAAATGTATTAACATTTTATCTGGAGATAAATTGTGATTAATTGATTAGTGATCATATTTATTGATAGGTAATCAAATTAAGTATAGGGACCTTGATTTATAACTGAACTAGAGAACATGTGGCATAGAAACGGTCTTCTATCTGAAGACTTAGTTTTGTTTAACCAAATTGGTATGTTACAGGCAACGTCTGCCATTCTGTTTAAAAGTTGTTAGTATTTCAGCTCAACAGCCCACCAAACCACACACCTCCCTTCTGTGCAACTTATTGATTGGCTTAGTGTATCACTTAGTCCAAGGCACTTTGTTTCTTATTTGCAAAAACACTAGAGATTTTACCATCACAGAAAAGAAGTAGACTGTGCGAGAACTGAAGCAATTTCAGACAAAAATGTTTTGGAATAGCTCTCTGATGTGAAGGATTTAAATGCATCAAATTGAACTATGAACTACCAATAGGATATGATGAAAATCCTATATTTTTTATTTTGACTGTCAGATACAGTGGTCTAATTTAAGATTATTTTGGTTACATAACGTATTCATAAAAACTTGCAGCACTGCCTCAGGAAATCACACTGGATGTGTTTCTTTAATTTTGCCATGGTTTTAAATCATATTTCTTTACATTTGTTTTAACCTATGTGCTAGGGCCACACAGACACACGTGTATCGGTGTGTCTGTCTTTGTGTGTATCTGTGTGTGTGTGTGTGTGTGTGTGTGTGTGTGGACGCGCGCGCGTACGCGTTTGTGTTTGAAGCGGGGAATTTGGGTATTGTATGGGCAACCAGCAGTCCGAACAAGAGAAGAGAGCTAGGGGCTCTTTCTGTGTGGCCGCTATTTCCACACCAGCGCGCGGCACTGTCTGTGACTGCACCCCACGGAAGCACATGTGGAAACACTGTCGTACTGTCAGCCGACAGGAAAGTAAACGAGTATGCAACGTACACAGCGTCGGTGAGAGAAAGACTAGCAGAGAGGGGAGAACAAAAGTGGAGGGAGCGCTCAGGGGTAGCAGAGAAGAGGGGGGAGCCATCAAGGACATATTTTACGCACCCTGATTCGCTAACGCGGATCGGATTGCTGCAACTGTGAATTCTCGACTGAGAACATTGCTTACTCCGACCAGAGCAGGGCTGTGCTTGTTTATCAGCTAACTTCATATTAGCTCGGAGCTATTTATTGTTCTGTTGGGAGGAGTTGGCAACGGACGCAGCATGTTGCCAGCAAGCCAGCTAATCAAAGCAGATCTCACCGCGAAAGCCATCTGCGCATTTCAAATGAGCGACTGAGCGGAGAACAGTTACCGATATCGGAGTTTGAACCTCTACCTTCGCGACAGGCTGCCTGAACACCTCTGATCTCGTAGCCGTGTCTGATTTGGAAACCGCTTGTGTGCCCCCTTTGGTCAGAGATTTATGAGCTCCCTTAAAGCTAATGGTTTCGCTGTGTTTTTTAAACCACAGGGTCACTCCGGTACTCGCGAAATGTTGAAATCCAAGGTGTTTCTGTAACAGAGGTGAACCATGGCAGGGCTGCATGCATCAGAAGCTGTGTCGGGACCCTTTTTGGAGCCCCCTTCGCCGGACGCGACGTCCCAATCACAAGCCGCTGCTGCAGCTCTCGATGTCTCGGTGTTGAACCTCAATGACGCCGCAGCCGTATTGACCCCAACGGGGACACGGGCATATCTGGACGTGTCACCGGTTACTGTGATACCTGGTGGATTCCCGGTGCTTGGGGCCGAGAGAGTGTATACTAACGGGAGGTGTGAAGAACAAGGGAGCCCCAGAATCGGCAGTCGGAGCCGTGACAGCTCTTCAGAGAGAAGCCTCGGCGGGGGCACCACGCCATGCGGCATCATGAAGGTTAGTTCCACAACCTTCAAATGGTTGTCAGTGACAGTCCCAACCTTGTCTGAGGCCATAAACATAATGACTTTGTGAATGATGCGGTGCTGGTAGCCTGGAGCAGTGGCACATTCCATTGGTTCTGTATGGCCATTAGGAAAGCTTTTATTATTGACTTGTAGTCTGCTGTGTAGATGTCACTGTGTTCTGACAGCTTGCCAGTCGCTTAGATCTGTCAGGGTTAATGTCACAGACTGCCATTGATTGTTTTTAATGCGGACCGGGACAAATTCACATTCTCTGCTGATTGGCAGGCACCCAGTAGCCTAATCACTATATAACTAGCTCATACAGTAGGTCCACTGTAAGCCTTTAGAAAATTGGGAGTTACTGCCATATTCTAATATGCCTACATGAGTGAGTGTTGCATTGATCAGTTACCTGGACTATCTTTTGCTAATGTGCTCGATACACTGGAATTCTGGACCTTTTGTGCCTGATAGTTAGGTGGAACATACAAGTACCTAAATTGAGATGGAAGTTCATGCTTCAACGTGAAGGACAAGCTGAAAGACTGACAACACTACTGTATCGAGTGAAAGTGGTGTCATCGTGTCAGCACAGCTGTCAGTAAAACATTTTGTCCTTTATCATATGGATGTGGCGTTTGTGATATAACATCATTACAACACCCAGTCTACCTTTGAAAATAAATGGCAACACTACATTTACAGACGAGAAACAAATGCCGCGCCTAAGTTAGGCTACTTTGAATTACGTTGAATGTGTGAATGGGTGTGTGCTTGCTATGTTTCTCTTCGCAGCAGCCACAAAGTCAAACTGGTGGATGTGTGAGGCTGTCACTTTCTTCAGATACTTCTAGCTTAGCGACTGACACGAAATACAATCATGTTCCAGTTGCTCAGCATCCCCTGCTGCGCTGGTGGGGTTTGGGACATTAGGGAAAGAGTGGAGGAGTGCGGTATCTGTAGCCTACGCCGCGTGAAGTTCATGCTGGCTGTTTTTTCTTTATTTTTAGAGCAGTACAGGTAGTTGTGGGTGGGCTAAAGGAATCCTTCTGAATCATAGCGGGAAAACTCGCTACTAGTCATTTAGTCTTTCCGTTGGTCCGAGTGATTTACGTGACACACCCTTTCCAGCCTAGTCCAGTGAACATCCCCCGGGACAAATATGCCAAGAATGTAAGGAAATAATGTGCTCGATACACTGGAATTCTGGACCTTTTGTAAGGAAATATCAGCAGTTTATGAAGCATGCACAAAACCTCAAAGATCTTCCAAAAAACATATGACTTTTTCTATGCCATACCCCCCCCCCCCCCCCCTCTCTCTCACACACACACACATACACACACACATAGGCCCTTGGTTTTTTTGAGCATCTCTGCAAATCTCTGGAGGCAGTTTCATTTAAACCTGTTCATGTGGGCATGTGTCACATAACACCTAACACAGCACAAGTCTTAACAGAGACCAACTCTGGGCATGTGTGTTCTGTGTAGCCCAAGCGGATGGGAATACATGCGTAAGCATGTTAAACTTATGTATGTGGATACTGTTGCAACAGCTGTGTGTCACCTTCAAGAATGCATATACTCACTTCCTTTGGCGGTTAAATTGGACAGGAGGAAATAAGGGAGATGATCTCTCAAAATCACCACATGCTTATTAGAATGAGGAGGTTCATAGGCAATTGTTTTGATGTAACCACAAAGTTCTTAGTTAAAGTTTCTCTGCATTCAGTTACTGTTGTCACTGTTTTAGTTTAGTATCATGGAAAGATTGTATATTTTGCCTATCACGGGAAAGTACTGGATGTTTATTTGGTTGAGTGTGTTAGGTTTCGTGGTTTAGGTTAAAACTAAGAACATACAGGCCTGACTGTTCGATCAGTGAGTCCTCTGTGTCACACAATGTCACACTAAGTAGCTTTGTGTAGTAATGTCTACTTAAAGCTTGCAGTTAAAGGCAAGATTTGTTTGATCATATTCACTGAAACCGACACTATGCTCCGACAGAACAACATAAATCAGCCGGGTTTAAAAAAACCTGCACTTCTACCTCCACCTAGAGCCTGTTATTTGTTTTGCAAAAATCCACAGCTCCCGATTCTTCTGGTCCAATCAAAGCAGGGCTGTGTGAGATCTGACTGTCAATCACAGTCTGGTGCAGTCTGGTGCGCACTGACAAACACCAACTCGATGAGAGGGTGCTCGGTGGTAGTGAAAGAGGGGCATGAGAGTTGTAAACAAAATTTTCAATCTGTCAGACTTGCCAACTGCAGCTTTAATGCACAGAAGAGATCAAAATGTGATGTCTAAGGAAGTTGTGGTATTAATGCCACTTGTAAGTGGCGTAGCTGTGCAGAGAGCTGTGAGCAGCTGTAACAGTGCAGTGTTATCAAGTGGCAAGGGCTTTTAGTAAGGCACCAGGTAATTACCCATTTCTAACTGCACAAGCCGCAGAAACATGTTACTACAAGACAGGGTTGAGATAGCGGCTCCGCTGTAATTATACAGGCACGGCGGCTCGTGCCGTCACACACTTTCACACAGACACTCATACACACACACATAGCGCTCCTTCCTGTCTGTGAGGAGAGGCGGAGCGCAGGGGAACCTGGGCACAGGTCCACCGCACGACGAGGCGTCAGGAACCGGGCCCAGCCAGGCTGAACCGGGGCCTGGCATGAGCCCTGAGGTCCGTTGGCGGCGGTGTCTGCAGGCTGTTGGCAGGGGGCAGGGTAGGGTGGGACGGGGGTGTCCTTCAGACCTTCAGAGACAGGAGAGCTAAAGTGGACGGGAGCGCTGGGAGAGGTCCAGGAGGATTCCCTCAGGAGAGACGTCCCCCTCAAAGGTCCAGACAAGCTGGGCGTTGACTCACCTCCGCACCACAGGCAGCACTGCGATTGGGATGGGGCCTAGGAGTTGCAATGTAGTGTACACACACACACACACACACACACACACACACAAATACAGCCATAGACAGACACATACAATGGGAAAAGGGTGACATGGTCAGAGTGGAGGGACAGCGAGTCCATGTGCTAATGATAACAGCACACAGGCATCAGGCACTGAGCTGACCAACAGGCCCCCTGCTTCGCCTGTGTCACGGACAGTAGCCCCATGTGGCTGCTAAAGTAGTCATTTGGCACAGGCTTTTATCTGAAGTAGCTGAGTGTAAAGTGAACACACGCTTGGTAGTGTGTGTGTGTGTGTGTGTGTGTGTGTGTGTGTGTGTGTGTGTGTGTGTGTGTGTTTGTGTGTGTGTTTGTGTGTGTGTGTTGGATCTATGGTCTTTCTTGGAATTTATGGTCCAAAGCTTTTAAAAGTAAAACCCAGTGGATGGAAAGCACAAATTGATTGTGCAGACAGTTGCCTCTGAGCCCTCTGTGCATTTGGCCCCTGTTTTAAACCATGATCAATCAGCCCTTATTTCCATAGCGACCTTTTTTTTTTTTTTAAAGGACGAATGAATTTAGGAGCTTTTGCATGCAATGTGATGTACACTGTAGGGGCCTGTATCATGTAATGCAGCATTTCCTTTGCATCTCTCGCTCTCTCTCTCTCTCTGTGTCTCTGAGTGTTTCCATCCAACTGGTGCTCTAATTGTGTAACCTTGCATATCAAATATGAGGGAGGCTGTTGGAAGATGTTGCCCCTGCTTACAGCTCATTCTCTGGGTGACAGATGAAGAAGCATGCAGCTGATACGGAAGGAACACACACTGTGACACACACATTTTGTACGCACACACACACACACACACACACACACACACACACACACACACACACACACACACACACACACACCTAACCGCAAGCCACTCAGTCAACATACACACACATACACACAGCACACTCTCCCCATATGCACACACATAGACATAGACATGGACACACACACACACACACATATACAATATAGTAACCATATGCAGGGAATCTGGGTCATCTGTCTCCAGTGTTCATCTGTGGCTCTCACACACACACACACACACATACAGGGAATTACACACACTCTTCTCTATACTTAATGTCTCTGCTGACATGCAGAGATTCCCTCTGTGTGTATGTGTGTATGTGATTCTGTCCATGTGTGTGTGTGTGTGTGTGTGTGTATGTGTGTGTGTGTGTGTGTGTGTGTGTGCAGGCTAGTGATGACATTTTTCTAATGAGTGTTCTAAATGCTGCTCTCTGCCCTGGCTCTGCAAAACGGGGGTGGAGATGTTATCTAGGACCCCCCACCCACATTTACAAACACCTTCACCTCCCCCTCAAGAGTGTGGTCTCCACGGTTACTGCCCCTTCGCTGACACCTCCCGACACACACACACACACACACACACACACACACACACACACACACACACACAACAGCGGTGGGAAGAAAAGGGTGGAGGGCATCGTGGGTGGTGGTAGTGGTGGGGTGTTAACTTCACTGGAGTTATGTAACACTGCCTTGGGACTGCAGCAAGGCTTCAAATAGTGTGTGTGTGTGTGTGTGTGTGTGTGTGTGTGTGTGTGTGTGTGTGTGCGTGCGTGTGATAGTGTGGTGTACAATATGAGAACCCAGCCAATGAATATATAGCAGGGTTTCTTCTCCAGAATCCATCCATAATCCATCCCTTTTTGAAGGGCTATCTGTCTCTCTCTCTCTCGCTCTGTGTTTTTCTCTCCGTTTTCTCTCTCTCTCTCTCTCC
>NC_055959.1:28676622-28681622 GCF_018492685.1 Alosa sapidissima
GCCTATTGACAATTTATGTTGTAAATAGGCCTACCTTATAGGCCTACCTGTAGCTTAGGGAAGCTAACAGCTTTCTATTAGGATCTAGTTTGTTAGTTACAGTTTTGTCATAACTCCCTGATGCATTTTTGCATTTAGAATAGCCAGAGCGTGGATATCTCAATCGCAAAATAACAATATCGGGCGCCTATGGACTAGGCTGGGTGAACCCAGCCTGATCTGCCCGCTATTTATTTTTTGATTTCTTAAAAGATTGAGCTTGGTCTGGTGAAAGCCAGACTAGCCATGGACCTCAGTTACACAATGCAAGGGAACATGAATCAGCCTATATTTGCACGAGCAATAACGGACAACAGCTCTTCAACTTTGGCCCGTTAAAATGTGAATGAACAGACTAGCGATGTATTTCTTCAAGGCCCATTTGGACATGTCAGTTATTTGCACCACTGGTTAGATGTAAAACAGCATTTCGTTTCAGACTACTGTTACTTAATTTGTGCTTTAACAATAACGTTTCAGACAACTGTTACTTAATTTGTGCATTGACAATGAAGCATCACATGAACTAAAGATGACTAAAATCTTATGTAGAAGAAGAAACATTCACAAAAAATCCATCCATCCAAAAATGACCTTTGTTTTTGATAGCTGTTGAAAACGGCATGGAACTGACAGAGGTGTTTTTGTTAATAAATAAATAAATAAATAACATTATGCTGATACCTTTTGCTTTTCCCAAATACAATGTAGCCTACAGGTGTAAGTGACCTTTCATCAATCCAGTTGCAATGGATGAACTATGATGAACTGCCCTACTTGTGATTGTTTAGAGATTTTAAAGGTTTTATAACAATGCTACATCTTCTTTGGCTATTCTACAATCTATTCACCTTTTCAGCACCAGTAGGCTACTTTGTAGCTGCACACACACACTAAGGCATGCCAAACAAGCATACACAAACGTTTCAAGAGTGGGGGATGGAGTAAAAGATGGAGACAAATTGAAGTGGAACGGATGTACAGGACTGAGCGGCGGTCATATTTTGTACCGCTATGCGGTACATCTAGTTATAATTCATTCAATCTGTGGTTTTGTTGTGTCATATTTCTCTCTCCATGTGAAGGAGTATCCCAGTGAGTTTTGAGTGATCTGTTTATGGTTGTCAGTCAAGCTGTCAGTGAAAACTTGGGAAGCAGGACTCCTAAGAATAGACTGCTTATACATGCTGCATGCTTTAGGGAAAGAGAGGAAAGACGAGAGAGAAAAGATAGAGAGATAGATTGGAGTGGGAGGATGGTGTAGGTTAGAGAGAAAGGCAGTGAGTGTGAGAGAGAGAGAAAGAAAGAGAGAGAGAGAGAGAGAGAGAGAGAGAGAAAGAGAGTGGTGCAACATGCTGAAATGAAGGATACTCTTAAACTGTGTCAGGAGGAAAAGAAAGAAAACAGGAAGTGATGATTTTTTGCAAGTCACTGCAAATCAACAGCAATCATAACGGTCCCTGATTTTATAGCTCACAAACACTTCCAGATGTGTATGTTTGTTTGTTTGTGTGTGTGTGTGTGTGTGTGTGTGTGTGTGTGTGTGTGTGTGTGTGTGTGTGTGTGTGTGCTTGTGTATGCAATGCATGCACAAAATATTTGACAGAAATGAGAACATTTTTCTTTTCTAGAGGATAGACAACAGTTCTTGTTGTCTGAACTGCTGAAGGATACAGACCACCAAACAGATCATCCATTCTATGCACCGTTTCATGCATCCCTATCTTCCACACTGTCTGTTCTATTTGCTTTGATATATCGTTGTATGTTTTGGATGTGTGTGTGTGTGTGTGTGTGTCAGACTAATCAGCCTTTGCCATTCCACTCAGGGCGATGAGTCAGGGTGAGTGTGTGTGTGTGTGTGGAGGGGGATCATGTGGGAGAACGTACATATGCGTGCCAGAGAGAGATGGGCTCATTAAACATGCAGCGTCTCTTTCCTGACCAACTCTCCACTTCATTACTTATTGTAGGACTATGACATTGTTCTTGTACTTTGCCATGTCTCCATGTGTTTGTGTCTCTGTATGTGTAAACACAGCAGAGCCCATACATGTGGGCTATAATGTTCTTAGTGCTGGTGTAACAAGCCCAGGGCCACAGATGTGCATAGCATAGGTGCAACAAGCATTTCAGCTGTAAAACTAAAAGCACACATACACAAGTAGTGTGTCGAATCAAGCACAGTGAGTGTTGTGTGACAGCTTGTTCATTGTGAGGCACAGAATTGAATGCCTTGAATGCTATGTGATGTCTGGTTCATCCCATGTATGGTCACGTGCAATTCATGTAAGATCAATTTAATATCATATTATATCATGTGTTGTGATCTGTATGTGTTGGGGTTCGGGGGAGCCAGATTGGTTTGTGTGGTTTTGGTAACATGTGTTGATTCGTTGATCAAGTCAACTGAATTGAGCCACTCCAAAAACATACACACTCATGCTTATACGCAGTCAGTCAGCACACACACTAATGCCATCTTTAGACCCCACTCTGCTCCTGCAGATGGTGGCACGCCTGGCATCACCAAATCTGGCACAGAGATGAGAGGAGAGGAGATGAGGCTTATCCACAGTGAGCTTTGTGGAGGTGGCGTGTGTTTATGTGTGTGAGTGTGTGGGTGTGTGGCGTTGACACTGAGGTGTTGAGCTTTATATATAGAATAGAACTTTGGCTGGGTGCCTCACTGTCTGTTGTTGTGTCTTTTGGCAGTGTTATGTGTATCTCTACCTCTCTGTGTGTGTGTGTGTGTGTGGATGTGTGGGTGTGAAGCTAACGTTTACACTGCAAAAAATAATATCTTACCAAGTGTTATAATCTTATATTAAGATAAAAAAATCAATTTAGTATTGTTTTTAGTATAAAGATATTTACTTTGAGCTTTAGTGTAAGATTATTTGACTTAAAATAAGTCAAAATCTTTTTAAATTAAGGCATAAAAACAGGTAATTTATCTGCCAGTTGAGTAAGGAAATTTACCTTAAATTGTCTTAAATCTTCAATATTATCTTAAATTAAGATACAATTACTTACTCCACTGGCAGATCAATTTACTTGTTTTTATGTCTTAATTTAAGAGGATTTTGACTTATTTTAAGTCAAATATCTTACAAGAGAGCTCAAAGTAAGTATCTTTTTACTAAAAACAATACTAAATAGATTTTTTTTTATCTTAATATAAGATTATAACACTTGGATATAATTTTTTGCAGTGTAGTGCTGATGTGAACACTATAAATGCAATGGTTTTTGAGTGTTTTTTGTGTGTCATTTTTGAAAATAGTACACACTCCCTCTGGAGGCTTGGTAGGATCCTCTCCTCTCCTTTCAGAGGCCCTCATGTTACTCGCCATGTCCATGTTACAGTCTGCCACCAGCTCAGCTCAGCTTACAAGCACACAGAAGTGTTTGAAATCTAGAGGTATTCACACAAATTAAAGGGTTAGGAAGTAAATATGTCACACAAGGAATTATTCACTGTATGGGTACGATTATTTACCTTTGACTGGTCATATGTTTGTCACAACACTATACATGTGTTAGCATCTTACCTGGCTAGGACAAGCTCTATTCTCCAATGTCAAGAGAAAAACGGAAATCCTCCATAATCCCGCAGGCTTTCCCACCACGCCAGTGGTGAGATGTCAATCATACCGGCCATTTAATGAGCTTCTTGGATCACCAGCTTCAATAAAAGGAACAGTTAGAAAGCAAGGGAAGACGGAGGAGGGAGGGAAAGCAAGGGAAGACGGAGGAGGGAGGGATGGACAGATGGATGAACCGGTAAGCTGATTCTCTTCTCAGGAGAAAAAAATGGGCTTCAAGGCCATGCCACTGTATAGGGCTAAACAAAGGCCGCCACATACTGAAGCTGGCAAGCTATCAGCCTTTGTTGTGTTCATGACAGTGTCCCCATTGAGGGGAGAGGTGGAGAGATTGCGCAGGTGGTATGCGGTGCAGAAGGAAGGCTCTCTCTCTCCTGTTGATGTGCTGCAGGCTCTGAGAAACTCACACCAGTCTCTGCACGACATGCATGCCGAGTGAGTCCCGTTACAGTTCACTCATCCCTGAATTTGGCAGTTGGCTGTACAGTGTGGTGGTGATTGAGGTCTTTGCATGTTGTTATGTAGCAAGAGACCACCTGCTTTAGTTGCATTGTGCAGGAGCTGCTACCAGACTGAGGCAGTAAACAGGATGTTTGTCAATATAAACAAACACGCTTCATCTGTGACAAGGAACACAGTGGTAGCAGATGTGGAATGGCCTACCATATGACCAGGCAATTCACTTATTACTCTGAAAACAAATAATGCTGTAGTGACACATGAAACAAATAATCTTAGTTACCTTAATATCAACTTAAACTGTTGACCTTGATGCTGTTTTCGCTTGTTTGATACAGATATAGGAAGCCCAGGTCAGACAGTGAGGAACAGAGGTCCTCTTATGTTTATTGATTGACAGCAGCACCGTTGAATGGTAAATTCAATAAACAGACTTCACACGTGCCATCCAGCCTTAGCTCTTGTTTCTCTGAATACACTTGCAACATCAGGCCAACATAGGACTTTTTTTGTTTAACAAATCAGTTATTATGTAGATAATGTACATAATATGTATTAATGTGTGGTGTGGGTTTGTGCATGTGTGTGATGCTGGAGTGTGTGAGTGTGTTTGAGTGTGTTGCCCCTAGTTGTCATGTTTGCTCTCTCCCTCTTTCTCTCTCTCCATCTCTCCTTTTCTATGTCTTTCTCTTTATAAGAGTCACACGCTCTGCCCATACAGGCTTGTTTATGGGATTCCTGAGTCTGTTGTTTTTCTGGAGAAAGTGTGCTCTGGGCTGTCTGGCCTCAGTTCAGTGGGGACGCCCCCACATACATATTTAACTACTTATGTGTGTTTGTGTGTTTGTGTGTGTGTGTGTGTGTGTGTGTGTGTGTGTGTGTGTGTGTCTGCGG
>NC_055959.1:28686622-28699122 GCF_018492685.1 Alosa sapidissima
AGAATTAGTATAAGTATAAATACTCTTTTGATCCCGTGAGGGAAATTTGGTCGCTGCATTTATCCCAATCCATGAATTAGTGAAACACACTCAGCACACAGTGAACTGAAGCATACACTAATCCCGGCCCAGTGAGCTGCCTGCAACAACAGCGGCGCTCGAGGAGCAGTGAGGAGTTAGGTGCCTTGCTCATGGGCACTTCAGCCGTGCCTACTGGTCGGGAATCGAACCGGCAGACAGGAACCCTCCGGTTACAAGTCTGAAGCGCTAACCAGTAGGCCACCATGGCTGCCCCTACAATTCACTCTAACAGCAGTTCTTTATACTTCTGTATAACTGAGAAAATGAGACCTTAAGAATCAGGCCCACTGAGATTTTATGATAACAAATATAATAATTTTGTTTCAGACCTGACTGGTATGGCGTAAGGTTATAAAGGCCTTCAGGAGGTGACCTTGGCCCGTCTCCAGTCAAACTGTAGAGCACTATGTTATGTGTGGAATGTTTGTCAAGAAGCAGCAGTCCAGACCAGTGTGAGAGTAGTTTACGTTTTGTTCCAGTCTAAATGTTGCTCTGTGGACACAAAACAAAATAGGTATGAAAGCGCGCTTATTGTTCCACTCTCTAGGGAGGAGCCATGGCGCAAACAGCAGCATCCCATAGCACTTAAAGGGCCAGGAGCCCATGAGGAGCCCGGTTCAAGTCTGGCCTGAGGTCATTTCTCCATCCCACACCCTGGCTCTTTCCCGTTCCTGTCCTGTCTGCTCTCCCCTGTCCTGTCAACAATGAGTAGAAAAGCAAACATGAGTTGAAGAAAGTCACTTGATGAGTAAGATGTAACTGGAGGGAACAGGAAAGAGAATGTAAGAACTTGAGTGCCTTTTACTTAACATTACAACATCAAACACTAACCCCCTTTACCTAGTCAAATCCCTACAGTAGATTTCTGGCACTGGAGAAATGAAATGTTCCATCAACAGCTGTACAATATGTAAATTGTACTTAGTAGGCCTCATGAAATGGCAGGAGCAACTGGCAAATGCATATCATGGGTAATGACACAGGACGAAGCCTCCTGGTACTCTGCATGTACATCCCAGGCTTCGGAGGCTCCTACGGCCGGACTAAAAGGACAATTTACACTGGAGATTTAATCATACTAGAGAACACAATTATTGGGGGGAGGGGGGTAGTGGCCATCTGACAGACATTTTTAAATGCTACAAAGAGCTCAAAGCCATGAGGAGGCATTAAGGCATTAAGAGCCTGAGTGGGTGAAAAGTGTCAGTCTGATTGCTTCCGCAGTAACTGGCCAGTGCATTCTCTCTCTCTCTCTCTCTCTCTCTCTCTCTCTCTCTCTCTCTCTCTCTCTCTCTCTCTCTCTCTCTCTCTCTCTCTCTCTCTCTCTCTCTCTCTCTCTCTCTCTCTCTCTCCCACTCATTCTTCTTCTGTCTCTCTCCATTCCTCTTTTCCTGTCTGCCTGGCTCGGTGTGTCTGTTGCTTGCTCTCGTACCGGTGGTCATGCTGTAGTTTAGGAGCACAGTCCTTCTGTCCTGGTCATTCTGTTCTGTCATTAAGCTGTGTTGTCAGTGCACACACAACCCCATCCGTCCGTTTGCATTCACATACACACATACAGTAATATTATGTCATTAGCTTAAATAATCACTGATACACATAGACAGACACACACACACAAAGACACACAGACACACACACACAGACACACACACACACTCACAGTCACACACACACACACACAAACACACACACACACAACCCCCGTTTGCACTCACATACACACATACAGTAATATTACAGTTTTTCTCGATCGTTTTGATGCTTGTGTCAATTCTGACATCACATTCTCAAAACAGTTAACACCCGTGTCTGAATAAAAGCACAAAATGACACATTTTGCTTGCAAAAAGCTTTTACTCTCTCAAAACACTTAAAACATGCAGCAAAAGCAAATCTTGCCTTCAAGCAACACATCATGTCATCACTGTGTGATTTCAATGAATCATTACACACTGGGCAACAAAATGCAACATCTAGTTCTCAAAATGAGCATTTTTGCTATGTCTGTTCCATTTCTTTCTCATTTTTCTGGTATCAGAAAAAACTGTGAAAAGACAAAATGTACTGAATAAAAAATAACATGTACATTGACATGTAAGACCTCCAGTAAACACCTAGGCAAGACAAATTTCGTTGAACTACAACTTATCATTTTTCATCGAAATAGACCTACAGTAAACACCTTTTGTACTGTTTTCTTCACCAAATGGTCAATACAGTTTTTTGTCTAAATGGCAGAACAGACATGGCATCTCTTATGGATAATGAATTTTTGCTGATTGAAGAATTGTGCAAAGGAGTTTAAAACAGGTGTATCAGAGACTCAGACTTATGCAAGGAATCTATACCACCTGTGAAAAGATGTTTTCCTTTTGTTTAGCATGGAAAACCAACAGAGTTTGGGGTTTTTGAATGACATCTGAACTGTTTTGCAAAAGGGTGTGAGAAATGTGTGAACACATTTGCAAGAGATGACCAATACTGTGCAAAGAAAGTGGATCCCAGTTTCCTTCATGTCCTGTATGTCATTAGCTTAAATAAGCACAGATACACATAGACACACACACACACACACACACACACACACACACACACACACACTCACAGACTGAAACAATGTGTGTGTTCAGTAGTGCAGACATGGAGTAATGTTGAGGGCTTAGCTGTGTCCCTTTGCTGCCCCGTGACAATGTGACAATAGGCCCTCTGTAGCGAGCCAGCCCAGTGGCCAAAGGCCTCACATTCTGCTCTGATTAAATAGATTACAGACACACACACACACACACACACACGTACGCACGCACACACACACACACACACACACACGCACGCATGCACGCACACACACACACACACACACACACACACACACACACACGCATGCAGGCACACACCAACATATAGCTACAAATACACACACATACACACACACAAACACAAACATACATACACTCAAACACACAAACACGCACACAGTACATTTACATGCACAGTTGAGTGATTTGGCCATTTAATTGGACTACTGTCCTTGTCCCAGTATACAAATAATGGGAGGGGAACTGAATCATTACAGTTTTTCTCGATCGTTTTGATACCTGTGTCAACTCTGAAATCAGAAAACACCCGTGTCTGAACAAAAGCACTCTGGACAAAATTACACATTTTGCTTGCAAAAGGCTGTTACTCTCTCAAAACACTTAAAACATGCAGCAAAAGCAAATCTTGCCTTCAAACACTCCAACTTGTTGCCAATTAAAAAACACTCTTTAATCAATCATTACACACTGGACAACAAAATGCAAAATCTAGTTCTCAAAATGAGCATTTTTGCTATGTCTGTTCCATTACTTTCTCACTTTTCTGGTAGGCCTATCAGAAAAAAACTGTGAAAAGACAAAATGTACTAAATAAAAAAATAATTCATTCATTCCTCCCAAGATGTAACTGCCATTGACATGTAAGACATACAGTAAATACCTAGCAAGATACAGTAAATTTCATTGAACTACAACTTGTCATTTTTCATCGAAATAGACCTACAGTAAACCCCTTTTGTACTGTTTTCTCCACCAAATAGGCAATACAGTACTTTGTCTAAATGTGCATTAGATCCATACTTGCAAATAGCAACACAGAACAGACATCTCTTATGTATAATGAATGATAGCTGATTGAAGAATTGTGCAAAGGAGTTTCACACAGGTGTATCAGAGATTCAGACTTATGCAAGGAATCTATACCACCTGTGAAAAGATGTTTTCCTTTTGTTTAGCATGGGAAAACCAATAGAGTTTGGGGCTTTTGAATGACACCTGTGTTAACTGTTTTGCAAAAGGGTGTGAGAAATGTGTGAACCCAATGAAAATGTGTGAACACATTCGCAAGAGATGACTTCTGCTGTGCAAAGAAAGTAGTCATGAAGACCAAGTGGGTTCTAGTTTACTTAAGCAGGTAAAAGCAATCGAGAAAAACTGTATATCTGAGTATATCTGACTCCGCTACAATGTGCCCCCTTTAAGCTGGTCAGTTACAGGCTTTTCCCCATTGACCTATTATGTCACAGACCAAAACAATTGACAAACAATTTAGCTGGTGTCAAATTGGCACCATGTCGAGCCAGGGGCGCCGGAACGAGTTTTGCAGGGGCCAGATAACGAACCCCCCCCCCCCCCCCCCAAAAAAATAAATAAATAGCCTGCGCTATATTTTGTCTTGCTTTGGCATACAAAATGTGTGCGTTCGTAATAGCCTGCGTAATTCTGCTTCATAAAGTTGAACAAACACATGCGGTCATTTTACAGATAAATAGAAATAACCTATGCAGTTTACCCCATAAACTGCATAGGCTATTTCTATTTTACTTACACACAGGAGATTCTTTTTCTGGGCTACTCGTAGCTGAGCAGAGTTGGGTGCAACGCGTCAGTAATCACATTACAGTTCCTACAGTGTGCGAGCAAATATATTCAGAAATATAGCTGCAAGCAGCAATGAGGGGGCCAAGCAGTTAAGCAGGAGTTGGGATTGGATTGGATTGGATTGGACTGGACTGGACTTGACTGTGTTGTGTTAGATTGGATTGGATTGGACTTGATTGGATTGGACTGGACTGGATTTGAAGGTCACCGAATTTATTGTGTGTCCTCAAGATGTACTCCTAAGTCCACATACCAAGTTTAGTTTAAATCTGTGAAAGTGTTAATAATTATAGCACCCCTTGTGGTGAAAGCACACCATAGACTCCCATGCCAGAGGAATAATAATAAGAAAACTAACAAACACAACTTCGCAGATTCGCTGCTTGGCCCCCAATTCTGGGAGGGCGACAAGAATATTGGCAAAAAAACAAAACTCATCGGAGAAGGCTATTACCTTACTACTGAGCGGAAAACAGTGCACAACTAACTAGCTAATGACTAGTCTGATGTCAATCACACCACAAATTGATTCCAAAAAAATATCAGGGTGTTACAAGCTAGGACTGCCACTGTTTTCAGTGTGAAGAAGAGCATCTAAGGCTATTAATGTGACAGAAGGAACGCAACTCGCAAGCGCACTTCACTCAAAGCAGTTCAATGTTTTGCAAGTTGTGTGCATGTCACCATTCAACTTTTATGAATGAGTGTGTGCGAGCTGGGCAACAACACTTCCACAAGGCAATTCGAACTTGCACAATTTTTAAAAGCACTAGGAAGTGCCGTGTTCATTAACTTTTGAAGGGAGATTAGCTATCTGTAATAAATGCCTTGTAGGCCTACAGCGCAACTTGGTTTGGCCTAGATGCTACCTAATGTTTCACAACTGTAATTAATTAAATAATAAATAAAAGGGGACAATATCTATAATGTCCATAGAAACATTTCAACGCAGTAACGCAAAAGTAGCCTAATGTAAATTGTTAATCCTCAGAAAGAGAGTAAAGAAGTAATGCCATAAACACCGAGCCACCTGCAGGCGCCAATAGCTACAGACGCTAATAATTTCAGATATACATTTTCCACACATGCATTTTCCAGGGGTTCAGCCCCGCATGTAATTTCAAAAGTGAACAGACAAAGTCTATGCTATTTGAAGTTAAACAAAACATACCGTATTTGATTGCGGTTTATGACGCTGCTTATCAAAGTAGACGCAGCAGGTCTCTTTCAAAATGTCCTGTTATAATTGCAGCTGCTTCCGATTATGTTGAATATTTAGAAAGTAGCTTACATGACGGCATTTGTGAGCTTCTGGTAGAAACTTGCTAATTAACTAAAGCAAGACTTGAGTGATATCACACAAGGCGCACAGAAGTGATTTAAATGAAATAGGTTAACATGCTTTATTTGAACATTGCAATACCCACCCAACAAACCCAGAGACGGCTTAGTAGATGTTTCGGATAGATGACAGCACCTTGTAACCGATTAATTCAATAAAAGCAGTACCATCATAGCAGTATTATCATATCATTGATAACCGTTCACATTTTACTATACGCTAATGACAACCACAGCCCCTCAGCTGGATTTGCAGAGGAGTCTCCAAAGTACAGGGAGACAGAACGCGAATGACTTGAGTAGTGCTGGGTGGTATACCGGTTCACACCGTATACCGGTGTATATTTTCGTTATGATATGAATTTTTAATATGCCGCCATACCGGTGTATTTGATTACACAACGTTTGGAACGCTGCGCCGCGCGACAGTGTTTCAGACGGGACTTTTTTCACATGCACGCATGGTGCCACTGCGAGGCATAGTGAGGGTAAACACAAAACACCTTAAGTTTTTCCCCTGAAGTATGACCCTTAAGGCTTAATTTCTCCTTAGGTAAGGGGTTTATTTAAGGGTGTTGCACAGAAATAATACCTTAAATTGTTTCTTTATTTAAGGAAAAACGTTAAGGGATACTGCATTGAAAAGGATTTACCGTCACGAATATTCTATTGAGATTGTTCAACAGCTAGCTGGCTAGTAGGTGATGTCGTTAGTTAGCAACCCACCGAACACAGTGAAGTTTAATGATCTTATCATTCATCTCACCTTACGAATATTCGCTGAAATTATCCAGGTAGCAAGGAAAGCGTGTTATAGACATGCACTGAGCAATAATAGCTGGCTAGTTAGAAATGATCCTGACTGTCATCAGTGCACCAAAACGAACTTTTTTGTTAATGTTTTGCCTAGCGAACCGAACCGAAGCTCATGGCAGGCTAACAAGACATCCACATCCACATGAAGTTAACGTTAGCCTACCACCAACGTCATGTAAACCACACAATAACAATACATTTCTGATAGGCCTATTTGACAGAGTAAGCATATTAACAGAGAGGTTTTATTTTAAATTGTATCATTTTCAAAAAAGTATAATTATTGCAAGTTGTACTACTTTTTGTATTGGTTTTATACAAGATGTTTGTGAAATGTGCACAGTAAAACTTCTGTATTTTGACTGCAATTGTCTTTGCATTCTGATTAGATTCTTCATTAGAATCATGAGTGGCTCTTTGTAAACAGCATCATTTTCTGGGGCCATGCAAAACTGCATTTCCACTAGTGTGGAGTTATTCTACATCATGACAGTAAAATAGACTATCCTTAGTCAATGTACTGCAGCAATTCCTCTCTCAACCTGTAGAAAATGCTGTGAACATCTGATTATGCATGGTAAAAAAATACCATCATATACCGTGAAACCAGGGCTTTGAACCGGTTCAAGGAACGAAAACGAAAACCGGGAACTTTTTGTATTTTACAGGGAACAGGAACGAAACCGGAAACATTATTATTTTTTATGTTCTGGAACAGGAACACTTATTTAAAAATAATGGTAACCGGTTAATACCGGTTTTATTTCGTTCCTCAAAGTTTTCGTTGCCTAAAAAAAAAAAGTAATTATTTTCCTGCGCACGTTACCATGACGGCTGAGGTTCACTTCCTGTGTGACATCACATCAGACATTCGCTGACTGTATGGAGAGAGAGCGGTGGATTACAAAGTCTCCACTCCACATCTTAAATAAGGGGTAAATTACGATCCATCGTTAATTAAAACGCTCATTCCAAACACGATAACAATAGCTATATTTGTCGACTCCACGTTAATGATGGACTAGTGAACATTTGGCTAAATGGCGCCAACACCTCTGTTTGCCTAATGCACAGATGGCTTGTTACGGTATGAGTAGGCCTAGGCCTACTGGATGGCCTTTCCCCCCGACAGTTGGAATTTGTTGTTGCCCGAGTGGCATAACCACGTGTCTTAATAATGTTGTTACGTTTGTGTGGACATTTTCTCTTTTAACAATAAACTACACATTTGAAATAATTGTAGGCCTATATAATTATTATTATTATTTAATAATGGTTGTAATATTATTACATTTGGTTTAAGCTGGATGAGAAAGATGTGACATAATTCTATAGCATTAAACAGCTGACAGGAACGAAATTAACCGTTCCGGGAACAGTATTTGTTTGTTCTAACCGGTTCGGGAACGTCAATTTATTGGTGGAACTCATAACCGGAAACGTTATAATTCCGTTTCTGTTCGGAACGAACCGATTGGGGAAAAAATTGGTTCAAAGCCCTGCGTGAAACCGTAAGAATTTTGAAAAATACCGTGATATACATTTTTAGTCATACCGCCCAGCACTAGACTTGAGTATGAACTTTTTGAAAAGGAAAAAAAAGATGAAGACAATGAGTAAAGGGCGAGGCTAGAGTTGGAGGAATTGTGTCTTGCTGTAAAGGAGAACGCGAGAATGACTGCCGTTGACCCACGTAGACTCACAAGTAAGAAGCATAAATCAGCCTTAAACTGCATTAAGATGTCCACACGAAATGCAGCCTCCTTTTTGTCAGAAGTTCGCATCAACAAATGTGGTTTGGGAAACGGGGACACAGAAAATAAAAATAAACAGGTTAACCAGGTCTATTTGAACATTGCTGTTAATCTTAAGTGATATCATAAACCTTGCGAAAGCTTGCTAGCTTAGGCTACATGTTTCAGGTATATCACGTTGCGCATGATATGATTGAATCTCATGTCGCGCAATAGGCTGAATGTGGTTATCCAACAGATTCATAACTTCAATAATGGCTCACAATTAATATAGGCTAATGGCAACCTGGAAAATAAATGAGCAGTAGGCCTAGGCCGCAGATATATTGAAAATTTGAAGCCATCCCGAGGTGACAGCTGGTGCTGTAGAGTTGGAGTCTCCGATGCACAGGAGGACATTACGCCTAACTCAGGAACTTTATAATACAATCAATCATACCAGACCAGAATAAATGTTACTAAATAAATCCACCCCTCCACACATGTTGCATTGATTGAGAATGAACGTCTCAGAATTGAGCGCTGTCTGCTCCCTGGGGGTGTTGCCTGGGCGCTCTGCTGGTGTTTTGCTCATTGGTTTTGACCCATGGGCAGAAAGTTTAAGGTATTTCAACAGTGACGCTGCACAAATAGCTTTAGGCTATATTAGATGTGGGCTACTACCGCTATAATGGTTCACACCTCTCCGTTTTTTGCGCGGAGGTTTTTTTTTTTGTGGATGATTTTGTTTATTAAAAGATATTTTGAGCCAAAAGTGAGGGGGCCATTGGCCACTGTGCTTCCGGCGCCTATGCTGTCGAGCAGAGAATTGGACAACTTCACAGCTGTGTACATTACGCTATGTGCTGTACGCTTTATGTGTTTTACAAACGAGACACACGCCGTCCCTTGTGCTGATGGTGTTATCTGAAGGCAGATGCCACCACTTCCTCTGTGAGGTCCGGCTCAAACGCTGGACAGAGAATCATGGAGCATACGCAAAGCGCCAAGGCCAGTTTGGGAACAAATTGAACGCCACCATGCAGGGCTCCCAACTGCATTATCTGGGGGTGTTAGGCTTTGACTTTGAGAAATGGGATGATTTTGAGTATGATTTCAGTTGGATTAACATTGTTACATTATTTCCAGTTCCAATTATTATCGACTAAGTCCAGTTTTAGTCGATAATAATTCCTTTTTTCTAGTATCTTGTAAACTTACTGACAGATTTACAGGCAGAAATGCCTCATTCACTTACACACACACAGAGACCTTTACACAAATTCACACACAGACCCCCCCCCCCCCCCCCCCACACACACACACACACACACACACACACATAACACACACAGTCTTGCTTCAATGTTCCTATTTTCCACTTGAACCAGTTCAATCCTGCTGATGTCCAGGTTTATTACTGTAAGCTCACTCTATTACAGTATAGTTCTCTTTTTATGGAGACTTGCCACAGCTCAGTCCCAAAATCTGATCTCCTGCACTCATACAGCCAGCGCTCTCAAACAAAGAGCACAAGAGACAGAGAGAGAGAGAGGGGGGGAGAGGGGGGGAGAGGGGGGGGCACAAGAGACAGAGAGAGGAGGGGGAGAGAGAGGGGGGGGGGGGGAGTGGAAAGATGAGGTGGATGGGGAGAGGGGGGGGAGATGGAGCTTAGGGCATCATTCAATAGACCTGGAATAAAGTTGAGCATTGATTTAGGGGATTGCCCTTTCTCCTAATCTAAATCTGTAATGGGATTAGGGCCCACTCCAGCATGGGATTGCAGCTAATCTGACCCTCGCTGGAGGTAGTGCCTGGCCCTGCTCCACTTCCCACCTCACCTCACTAACACTAATCTCAGGAGACCTGGAGCGGCTGGAGCCAGCATGGCTAGCAGTCTATAAGTATAGTACATATACTCTTTTGATCCCGTGAGGCAAATTGGGAAATCTGGATGACCCGTCCACCCACCCCCCCCACCCCTCTGACCCCTCCAATGCTTTTGGAGATTAGCAAGTTTTGAGTAGAGAGGTTAGAGAATGTTGACTAGAGGTCAGTGAATGTTGAGTAGAGAGGTTAGAGAATGTTGAGTAGAGGTTAGAGAATGTTGAGTAGAGGTCAGTGAATGTTGAGTAGAGAGGTTAGAGAATGTTTAGGAGAGGTTAGTTTGTGTTGAGTAGAGAAGTAAGAGAATGTTGAGTAGAGAGGTTAGAGAATGTTCAGTAGTGGTTAGTAGGGCTGTCACTTTTGTGAAAAAAATCCTGTTCGATTTTTGAGACATAAGTGTTCATTGAATCGATTGTAAAATCGATTTTTTACGTCTAAAGACGTTTCCATTTTCAACGCCAAATATAGGCCAATCCAAAAACAACTGCATTAGGACGAACGTAAAGAGGGCGCTTGTAGACGCAAGCCAGCAATATTTCTGATGATTTATTGGCGTGAAGTTTCGTGCACAATGACAAACAGAAGTGCAACATTCTCGAAAACCAGTAAGCCGAGTGGACTGCCATTACATCAGTGACATGACTGCAAGCTTCAACGTAGCTGTGTCTGTGTTTTTACGATTAGAAATGTCAAACAAATTTCGCCTACGTAGAACTCGATTGCACAGTTTGCGTAGCCTACCGCTTTGTTCTTCTCCATAGTTTGATATACCAAAAATCCGAAGTACTTCCACATCGAACTCCTCAAGTTATTAGGGCCTATCACTCGTCTCTCTACATGTCGCACAGGTTGATCCCGTTGTCCTCCATTTTTTGGCAAAACACGAGCAGCACAGCAGCTGATTGAAACAGCTGTTCCCGGTGCGTAAAATTGGTGGGAATTTTCTTTTTAGCTTTCGCAATGCTTTGTGCACATCGGAATTCTTTTATATTTGGTTAAAATCGATTCCCTATTTTAGTTTTCGAAACTTGTGTTGTTTGGTCCAATCGATAAAGTGACAGCCCTAGTGGTTAGAGAATGTTGAATAGAGAGGTTAGAGAATGTTCAGTAGTGGTTAGAGAATGTTGAGGAGAGGTTAGTTTGTGTTGAGTAGAGAAGTTAAAGAATGTTGAGTAGAGGTCAGTGAATGTTGAGTAGAGAGGTTAGAGAATGTTGAGTAGAGGTCAGTGAATGTTGAGTAGAGAGGTTAGAGAATGTTGAGTAGAGGTTAGAGAATGTTGAGTAGAGAGGTTAGAGAATGTTGAGTAGTGGTCAGTGAAGGTTGAGTAGTGGTCAGTGAATGTTGAGTAGTGATCAATGAATGTTGAGTAGAGAGGGTCACTCAGTTCATCTTGAGCAAAAGCTAGGTCATGGTAGGGTCAGTGCATAGACCCATAGACAGAAGGTAGTGCCCTCATCAAGCCCCCTGTGTTGTCCACAGGGCTGAGTGTGTTTTTGAGGCCCTGTGTGGAGTGACTCACTGAAGTGGGGCGCGGGGATGATCCGGCTGGACTCAGTCTACTGCGGAATATTTGCCTGACGCATCTTGGCAGTTGGAAGTGGACAAAGAAAATTACTGCCCCCATTTGAAAGCAAACATTTAATATTAAAGTGCAATTGGCGGACAGACCTTGAGAAAGTGCCGTGTGTGTGTGTGTGTGTGTGTGTGTGTGTGTGTGTGTGTGTGAGGAGTGGATTTAAAATTCCTGTCCACTCTGGCGGTGCAGATTTATTAATGTGGTTTCAGAGATCAGGTAGGTGTGTGTGTCTGTGTGTCTGTGTGTGTGTGTGTGTGTGTGTGTGTGTGTGTGTGTATGTGAAAATGAGCTTCTCTGGCAGCCTTCTCCCTTGGGCTGGTCGCCTACCTCCCCACTCGCTGTCACACCTCTGCCTCCTGTGAGAAGCTGTGAAATCCGAGAACGCACACACATCTCAGAAAAGTGTACACAGACACACATTTAATCAGAGGTGGATACACACGTACACACACCAATTTTGTGTATGTATAAATGTAAACATAGTATCCCACACATTGAAATGCATGCACACAAACCAATCACTGACATTTGGTTGTCTAGTACATGCACACATAGGTGGTCACAGATTTGCACACCGACCCACACCCACCCGCATGCTAAGGTCCTCCATGCCTCACATAGGTCCACACACACACTCGCGCGCACAC
>NC_055959.1:28704122-28706622 GCF_018492685.1 Alosa sapidissima
AGTCCAAGGGGCAGGATAATCAGTTGTCTTTCAAATTCCCTCTGCACGCAAAAGGACAGCACTATGAGTCCCATGCGTTTTCCCACCAGCAGAGCTAGTTGGCTAGTTCAAACTTTTGCCAACTTAATAAAAGCTTAACTAGTGTCACACTGTTCGCCAACAGCAACATCCATCTTATTTGTTTTCAAGTAGCAGGGAATTCGAGCCAAACCGTTGCAACTCTGCCATCAATCATTATGTTAAGCCCACCTAATGACTCTATTCACGATTTCATTGGCCTGATTGAGTTTCGATTTCTGGAGCTCACAAGCCAACGGAGAGTTGCTAGACTAGCCCTGGCAGCAAATGTAATTTGCTGCCGCTAGGGGCGCGTCTAGATTTCTAGGCTACCTCAGTGCCACACACACAGCACAATTTCAATTGATATCTGCAAAATGTACATACATACACACCCACACTGTGTGTTAGCACAGACACATGCAGACACACATTACTCATTTGGATTACACACGGGCCCCAGACACACACAAACACCCTGCCACGTCTCCTGCTCATCCACATGAGTGTCCCATATAGAGCAGCCTCGCCTCATAGCACTTCAAATACAGATGCAGTGCATTGTGGGTAGTGTATGGGTCACCTTCACTGCTCACATAAGCTGGTTTCGCACACGAGGGATTTTTGCAGTTCCTAGAACATAACGTTCCTGTAACGCCTTTTTTTGCGGTGTTGCACCAGATAGATTTGGGGATTATTAAGTTCCTCTGACCGCAGTTTCTGTAACTCTTTCAGCTCCTACTTTAGGGCAGGGTCTCTTCCCTTTTCCCTTTTTTCCGCATAGGAACCCTTAGTGACCTAGGCCTACGTGAATGGTCTAACTCATAAGCCAAACCCACTGTCAAACCGCGCCGTCTTATAAAATCTGCACTGCCTGTGTAAGCAAAATGTACGGAAATATACTAGTGTCAGAGACTTCATTAACAAGAATGGACGGCATGCAGATCGCACTCCGCTCCAGTCCCGACCCACATGCATAGAATACAGCTTCTTCCCACATGCATAGAAAACAGCTTCTTCCCACATGCATAGAATACAGCTTCCCCCTCTCCTTCTTTCTCTGTTCCTCATTTCTCTATCCCTCTCTTCCTCTCTCACACACAGACACACATATGCAAAAGCACACACCTTCATCTCCAATAAATAACTGATTATTAAAGGAAACAGACAGTGAATCAGTTAAATCACCAATTAAATCAGTTGAAATAATGTCACCCATGCGCTCAAGCTAACAGCATGTCCTGCAAGCCTTCTTTTTCTTCTCTCTGTGTTCTTTGGTCTTCCTGCCTTGTGTATTTTACCTTCTTTTGTTTTCTGTCTCTTTTCTTCATAGTCTGCCTCTCTATGCCTTCTCTTTTCTGTCTCTCTCCTATGAGTCATGTAACAGTGCTCCCCCAACCCCCACACAAATAACGCTCTTCTCTGTGTGTGTTTGTGTGTGTGTGTGTGTGTGTGTGTGTGTGTGTGTGTGTGTGTGTGTGTGTGTGTATGTGTTTTGCAAATTCCACTTCGCCACTTCAGCTCAACCATTGCCCATGCCCATTTATCATTACTGTAATTCGATGATGTGGTGTAATTAAATCCAACTGCTCTAATAACACTGTCCAGTTCTAGGCTGAGGGAGAGAATGCTGGGGGAATTACGTGAGAAAAATAGCCCATAATAGTCCAGATTACATTTCAGACTGGCCAACAGTACACTGTCTTTCTGTTTGGATTATCAAATGCAATTTTGAGCAGGTTTGCATGTGTCAAGCACAATCAGATTGCTCATAGTTTTAGCAGAAGACCACATTTATCTCTACAACAGGTTAGTGGGAGAGCAGATATTTGTCAAGTCAATAAATCTGAAATAGACTCAGATCTCATTTAGATCATATCCTGTCTGCTGCATAAAGGCATTGTGAAGCTGATAACAGCACTGTGAACCAAATATGGTGTAGGTGTAGACTGATCCAGTGTAAATAGCATTTGAAGTATTGTTACCAAACTGGAAAATAATCTACATAAATGTGTAGGAGTTTCTCCTAATCGTGCAGAGACATCATTACATGGGATCGTGACTCTGGGTAATGCAGTCCAGCTTGGATACACGGCTAATCATTTCATTACACTTGGTAATCTGTACCCTTTCTGCACATGACAAATGACCCTGAAATACACCACCTGAAACGAGGTGCGCTGTGAGTCTCCGAACAGATTGTCCGCATGAAGGGCACCGGTTGGGCACCCGTCTGGCAGCAGCCCCGACGCTGGCTGGCACGCCATGGCGTGGCAAAGCGGGCCGGACACCGGAGGGACCCTTGGCAGGGTGGAGGGGGTGCGGGTGGAGACGGTGCTGGGAGCGGGGGGCATGGCTGGCAGGCGACAGGCTGCTCAAAGCACTCTGTCTCAGGGTTTATTTTTAGCCGCGAGTGGGCTCCTCTCTCTCTCTCTCTCTCTCT
>NC_055959.1:28711622-28729122 GCF_018492685.1 Alosa sapidissima
TCTGACAAGTGTGGACTGAAAAGCAAGGCTTTATATAGAGGGCATGATGAGTGGTGAATGCAGTGCAGCTGGTAGGTAACGAGGGTGAGGCAGAGCAGAGCAGGAACAGGTGGAGGTCATCAGACTTCAATCAGCACGTGTTACCAGGCAGAGAGAGAGCTCATGACAGAACCCCCCCCCTAAGGGACGGCCCCAGAAGTCCCCAAGAGTGACACCACGTCGGGAGGGCGGAGGGGAGCCGGTGGAGGGCTAGAATTCCTCCGAGCGGTCCGAGTGAACATCCTCATCCTCGGAGGGAGCTGGAGGGTCGTGGACAGAAGACGGGACAGGTACCGAGACAGGGTCAGGGTCAGGCACATGACAGGAAGCCGGGCGGGCAGGACGGTTAGGGACCCCTCTGGGGCGGCCCCTACGGATTGCAGGTTGATCAGGATGCAGACGGTGGAAGTCGGCGATGAGTGTCCGGTCCACAATCCGACTGGCTGGCACCCAGGTTCTCTCCTCAGGTCCATAGCCCTCCCAGTCGACGAGATACTGGAGGCCCCTACCTCGCCGTCTGGACCGAAGCAGGCGTCGAACGGTGTACACCAGCCCACCGTCAACGAGGCGAGGAGGAGGAGGAGGAAGCGGCACGGGGACCAGCGGGCTTTCATGCGTCGGCTTGACTTTCGAAACATGGAAAGTAGGGTGCACCCTCATGGAGGTTGGCAACTGGAGCCGGACTGCGGTTGGGCTGATGACCCTCTGGATAGGGAACGGGCCGAGGAATCGAGGTGCCAGTTTACGCGATTCCACCCGCAGTGGGAGATCCTTGGCTGACAGCCACACCTTCTGGCCAACACGGTAGGCGGGTGCCGGCGATCTTCGGCGGTTAGCCCCAGTGGCATAGCTGACAGCTGACTTGAGTAGCGTGGCACGAGCTTGTGACCAGGTACGACGGCAACGGCGGGCATAGGCGAGGGCAGACGGGCAGGACACATCTCCTTCCTGGCTGGGGAACAGGGGGGGCTGGTAGCCATACACACACTGGAAAGGTGACATACCAGTGGCAGAGCAGGTGAGGGAGTTGTGAGCATACTCTATCCACATCAGTTGTTGTGCCCAAGCCTGGGGTTTGCGAGAAACCATGCACCGCAGCGCCTTCTCCAGCTCCTGGTTTGCCCGCTCGGATTGACCATTGGACTGGGGGTGGAACCCAGAGGTGAGACTCACTGTGGCCCCTAGAAGACGGCAGAACTCCTTCCAGAATGTAGAGGTAAATTGCGGGCCTCGGTCAGAGACAACATCCCTGGGCAGCCCGTGTAGACGGAAGACATGATCAAGAACAGCCTGGGCAGTCTCTCTGGCAGATGGCAGTTTAGGGAGGGGAATGAAGTGTGCCATCTTGCTAAACCGGTCAACCACAGTGAGAATGACAGTCATCCCACCTGATGGTGGGAGGCCAGTTACAAAGTCCAAGGAGACGTGGGACCAGGGTCGTGTGGGCACAGGCAAGGGCTGGAGTAAACCAGCGGGGGGCCGAGTGGAGGACTTGTTCTGATTGCAGGTGGGGCAGGCACGGACGAATTCTCGGACATCCCTTCTCAAAGACGACCACCAAAAGCGCTGGGCAAGGAGATGGCAGGTGCGGGCGGAGCCCGGGTGGCAGGCAAGGCGGGAGTTGTGTCCCCACTGTATGACCCGGGACCTCAAATTATCTGGGACGAAGAGACGACCGTCTGGGCATGCACTGGGACTGGGATGGTCACGGAGGGCCTCTTGAATTTCCTCCTCGATATCCCAGGTCAGGGCAGCTACGACGCAGGGATCGGGCAGAATTGATGCAGGTTCCTGGGAAGGGGCGTCATCCTTATGAAACTGACGGGAGAGAGCGTCCGGCTTGGTGTTCCGAGAACCTGGGCGGTATGACAGGGTGAAGTTGAATCTGGTGAAAAACAAGGCCCAGCGGGACTGTCTGGGGTTAAGACGTTTGGCATTGCGGATGTATTCGAGGTTTTTGTGATCGGTCCAGACCAGGAACGGAACTGTGGACCCCTCCAGCCAGTGACGCCACTCCTCCAGGGCAAGCTTGACAGCCAACAGCTCACGGTTTCCAACATCATAATTGCGCTCTGCAGGTGAAAGCCGGCGAGAGAAAAATGCACAGGGGTGCAACTTGTTGTCCTCCTCTGCCCGTTGAGAGAGTATGGCCCCGACTCCCACGTCTGAGGCATCCACCTCGACAACGAACTGCCGGTCTGAATCCGGCATCTGGAGGATGGGGGCAGTGGTGAACCGGGCCTTGAGGGTATGAAAGGCTGTGTTGGCCTCTGGGGTCCAGGAAAAGGGGTGTTTGATGCTGGTCAGAGCTGTGAGGGGAGCGGCGACGGAGCTGTAGTTCCGGATGAATTTCCGGTAGAAATTGGCAAAACCGAGGAATTGCTGCAGCTTCTTCCTATTCCCCGGAACTGGCCAGGAGGTAACTGCCGAGACCTTTGCGGGGTCCATCTGGATATTGCCTTCAGCGACGATGTATCCCAGGAATGACACAGTCTGAGCATGGAACTCGCATTTCTCCGCCTTGACATAGAGAGAGTTCTCCAGGAGCCGTCGAAGAACCAGCTGGACATGACGGGTGTGTTCGGACAGAGTTCTGGAGAAAATTAAGATGTCGTCCAGGTACACAAAGACGAATTTATTCAGCATGTCCCGCAGCACATCATTCACCAGCGCCTGGAATACCGCTGGGGCGTTGGTGAGGCCAAATGGCATTACCAGGTACTCATAATGGCCGGTGTGGGTGTTGAATGCTGTCTTCCACTCGTCACCCTCCCTTACTCGCACTAGGTGGTAAGCATTTCTAAGGTCCAGTTTGGTGAAAATAGTGGATCCCTGGAGCAATTCAAAAGCAGAGGTGAGTAAAGGCAGAGGGTACCGGTTCTTCACTGTGACATCATTCAGACCTCGATAATCAATGCAGGGGCGAAGAGAACCATCTTTCTTTCCCACAAAGAAGAACCCGGCACCAGCAGGAGAGGAAGACGGGCGGATGAGTCCAGCTGCCAGGGAGTCCCTGATGTAATCCTCCATAGTTTTTCTTTCAGGAGGGGATAGTGAGTAGAGGTGACCTTTGGGTGGAGCAGTCCCAGGGAGGAGATCAATGGCACAGTCGTACGGACGGTGTGGGGGCAGAGATGTGGCTTTGGTCTTGTTGAACACCTCTCGGAGGCCATGGTAACATTCAGGGACATTAGAAATGTCGTGGGCAATGCTGGGGGGTACTGAGCCGGGGGGCAGCGAGGCAGCACGCAAACAGGTCAGGTGGCAGGCATTTCCCCACTCTTTCACAGTTCCGGAGGCCCAATCGAGGTGAGGATTGTGGAGACGGAGCCAAGGGTAGCCCAGGATTAGGGGTTGGCCTGGAGAGCTGAGCAGGTGGAAGCGGATGGTCTCTCGGTGGTTTCCTGACACCATCATTGAGATGGGGGCTGTGATGCTGGTAACTGTGCCAATTGCGTGACCGTCCAGGGCCCGGGCTGGAACAGGAGTGGACAAGCGATGGCTTTCCAAGCCCAGCTGACGAGCAAGTCCTGTGTCAATAATGTTTGCTTCTGCGCCAGAGTCCACCAGGGCTGCCAGGGTGTGGGTGGAATCAGACAGGTGAAGACAGACTTGGATGAGGGGTTTACGGCTGATGGAGGGCTGAATGTTCATTGAGCTCATCCGGATTCCTCCTACATCTGGTGAGCTCCGGCTTTTGCTGGACAGGTGGCGACTCGATGACCATCACCACCACAGTACAGGCACAAGTTGGAGGTGATGCGTCGCTGGCGCTCTGCAGGGGTTAGGGAGGTGCGGCCGATCTCCATCGGTTCAGACTGGTCCGGCTGGCTAGATGGTGTGGCAGGTGCGGACAGAAGGGCAGTTGGGACACTCCGTGTGCTGGTGGATGGACTCTGGCGCCCTCTCTCATGACGGCGGGCCTGGATCCTGCGGTCGATGCGGACAGCCAGAGCAATGGCTTCATCAAGAGTGGGGGGTTGATCATGGGAAACCAGCTCGTCCTTTATGTAGTCCGCCAGGCTGTGGAGGAAAGCATCCACCAATGCTTCCATGTTCCAGGAGCTTCGACTTGCCACGGTTCGAAAGTCGATGGAGTAATCCGCAACAGTCCTTCTGCCTTGGCGAATACTCATCAGGATCCGAGATGCCTCGGCTATTGTGGATTCCAAATCGAATACCTTGAGCATCTCCTCTGCGAATAGGTTGAAGGTTGCACATGCTGGGGTCTGGCGCTCGAACTCCGCCGTTCCCCAGAGTCGAGCTCGGCCCGTCAGGTGAGTGATCACGTAACCGACCCTCGCCCCTTCAGTGGCAAAAGTCCTGGGTTGCAGGGTAAACTGGACACGGCAGCTCGTCAGGAACGCCCGTACCTGGGTTGGGTCGCCGCTGAACCGCTCTGGATTGCCGATCCTGGGTTCTGGGGCTCCGGCAGCCACGGTAGCAGTGGACTGGGCAGGAGACTCGGGTGCTGGGCCGGTGAGCAGGCTGGCTGGGGCTGGGCCGGTGGGAGCAGGCAGAGGAGAAAGGTTGGTGAGAAGTTGAATGATCATTGCAAGTTGTTGCTGTTGCTGCTGGAACTGCTGACGCTGGCTCAAGCCGGCTTGAAGTAGGGAGGCAATGTCAGCAGTGTTGCGGTTTACCTCTCTCTCTGTCTCTTCCAGGCGTTGCATGGCGGTGGGTGGTTCTGGTTCGTCAGTTTCCATGCTGGTTCGACCGTGCGCTGGGTCCATGTTTGGTCAGATCGTACTGTCAGACACCAAACAGGACGAGGACCACAATTGCGTCACGTTCAAAAGTTTATTTAAGGGTTGGGGGTTTCAGGGGTTCCGGGGGGGGTACAGGAGTTCCAAGAGTCTGCGTGTGTGTGTTCCCCCAGTAGCCGAACAGCGAAGGCAGGAGCTGGATGATCCGGGAAGTCCTGGGGGAAACACACACACAACAGCAATTGAAACGAAGCAGCAGTACAGTCAAGGACTAGGCGGTATTCGTAGAAGAGGGACGGAAGGCAGGTCAAGATTACCGGGGCTGGAGAACACAGAAGTAGTCGAGCGGGTCCGGGATCACAGGCAAAGAGTCAGAGGCGTTTTCAATAAACAGGCAGGTAACTGGTGCTGGTTGCAGACGATCTGACAAGTGTGGACTGAAAAGCAAGGCTTTATATAGAGGGCATGATGAGTGGTGAATGCAGTGCAGCTGGTAGGTAACGAGGGTGAGGCAGAGCAGAGCAGGAACAGGTGGAGGTCATCAGACTTCAATCAGCACGTGTTACCAGGCAGAGAGAGAGCTCATGACATGTGGTGTCCAAATGAAACAGTGAAAATGAGAAGTCAGGCCCCATAGTTGTGATACAAGCCCTTTCACTTCCATAAAAGTGACCTTTTCTGACATGAGCTAAAGACAAAAGACCAAATAAAGCATCAGCACAGCACATATTGTGCTTATTGTATCTATACGCCTTTGCACTGCCCTCCAGCAGTACACCTGGGATTGAATAACATGCCTGATCAATGTGTAAGATCGTCTGCTATTACACATGTGAGTATCCCCAGCAGCATTATACTGCCAAACTAGGGCAGATTTTCTTCTAGTGTGGTATTTTAGTGTTCTTCTTTGCTCGTGTGTGTGTGTGTGTGTGTGTGTGTGTGTGTGTGTGTGTGTGTGTGTCTGCGTGCTTGTGTGTGTGTGTGTGCGTGTGTGTGTGTGTCTGTGTGTCTTCTAGTGTGGTATTTTAGTGTTCCTCTTTGCTTGTGTGTGTGTGTGTGTGTGTGTGTGTGTGCGTGTGTGTGTGTCTGTGTGTCTTCTAGTGTAGTATTTTAGTGTTCTTCTTTGCTTGTGTGTGTGTGTGTGTGTGCGTGTCTGTGTGCTTGTGTGTGTGTGTGTCTGTGTTTGTGCGTGTGTGTGAGTGTGTGTGTGTGTGTGTGTGTGTATGTGTGCATGTGCGTGTCTATGTTTTTGACTTGCAACACAAAAACGTCAGTGCCCCCTGTGTGTGTGTGTACGTGATGGCAGGTGTGGGTGAGTGCTGCCACGAGTGGCTAGCAATGCGTGAATGTGTGTGTGACTTCACACTTGCGTGTGTGGGCCGGCGCCGGTTTGGTCGCTGGTCTGCAGCAGCCTGTGAATCTGGGTCAGTCAGATATGGATTGACTTGAATGTGTTCTGCACACCCAGCAGCACACAGTCTGCCCACTGCTTCTCCTGCAGCAGAGGCTCTTTGATTTGCCCTCAAATCATACTAGATGGGCTCTGGCTCTGCCTGCCTCAACAGGATCTGTTGGGTTTGGCCAACACAATAAAGTAAACAACAGCAGATGGCTGTTCCTCCTCTCATCTTCTCTAAATTACCCATAATAGCTATATTAGACATTGTGTATTTGACACATAAAGTGAGGTCTGAATCTGTATTTGACATATCGAATGCGGTGCACTTCACAGATGAAGCTGCCAATAATGTTCCCTGCAATTTTGTCTTCCCCTCCTCCTTCTCCTCCTTCTCCTCCCTGTCTCTCTCTTTTTTGCTTTTCATCTCTCTCTCTCTCTCTCTCTCTCTCTCTCTCTCTCTCTCTCTCTCTCTCTCTTTCTCTCTGTCTATGCTGTGTCTGCTCTGTTAGTTGGCACTCTGTCATTACACCTATTCCCTCGCCTTTGAAAAGAGACAGGCTGTGACTATTCTATTCTTTCTGAACAGAAAAGCCATCATCACGATTAGCCCCGAGTAGTGAATCAGCCAAATCCATGGGCTCTTTGCTTCATCGTTATCATGACATGAAGTTCTTTCTCAATAGCTTCTGCTCTATTCATTTCAATCTCTTTCTGTCAAAATGGGGAAATGTTTCTTTCAAATAACAGAAAAGATAAGATTTTGAGTTTAGTGTTGCTTTTTTTTTGTATGAGCATCTGTGGTTCGAATGACTATGCAAGGTTGACATACAAGATGCAGTTCCCACAGAGCAGTAAATAATTGTTATGCAATTACTGGAAATTGCCAAGAAACACAAAGTCATGTGCTATGAGAGGATTTGAATAGTGAAAGCTTAAACCCGTTCCGTTTATCTTACGTTTTTTATTTTTCTCCTCCTTTCCCCAGGATGGTTCAAAGCAGAGGCAGTCACGGAAGAAGACAGTGTCATTCAGCTCGATGCCGAGCGACCGCAAGATGAACAGCACAGCAGCCTGCATGGCCTTCATGATGGAGGGCTGTGAGATGAAGAAGGTGCGCTCCAACTCGCGCATGTACAACCGTTACTTCGTGCTGGACGCCGACATGTGTTGGCTGCGCTGGGAGCCCTCCAAGAAGGACTCGGAGAAGGCCAAGCTGGAGATCAAGAGCATCAAGGAGGTGCGCCTGGGCAAGAAGACCCCTGTGCTGCGCAGCAACGGTCTGTCGGACCAGTTCCCGGACGAGTGCGCCTTCTCCATCATCTACGGAGAGAACTACGAGTCGCTGGACCTGGTGGCCAGCACGCCAGACGTGGTCAACACGTGGGTGATGGGGCTGCGCTACCTCGTCTCCTACGGAAGGCACGCGGTGGGCGCTGTAGAGCCGGGCGAGCCCAGCCTGCGCACGTCCTGGATCGGTTCCGTGTTCGAGTTGGCCGACGTAGAGAAGCAGGGCCACATCGACCTGCTCCGGGCCACCCAGATCATCAAGGGCCTGAACCCCGGCATGAAAGAGTCGCGGATCGAGCTCAAGTTCAAGGAGCTGCAGAAAGCCAAAGACGAGTACGGCGAAGACATCAACGCCGACACGTTCGTGGAGGCCTACTGTGAGCTCTGCACCCGGCCCGAGGTGTTTTTCCTCATGATGCAGTTCTCCAGCAACAAGGAGCACCTGGACAGCAAGGACCTGATGCTGTTCGTGGAAGTCGAGCAAGGCGTGGAAGGGGTGTCCGAGGAGATGTGCCACCACATCGTGCAGAAGTTTGAGCCGTCGGCCGAAGGCCGGGAGCGGGGCTGCCTGTCCATCGACGGCTTCACACACTACCTCCTGTCGCCCGAGTGCCATATCTTCGACCCGCAGCATAAGCGCGTGTGCCAGGACATGACCCAGCCGCTGTCGCACTACTACATCAACTCCTCACACAACGCCTCTCTCCTGGAGGACCACCACTGGGGCTCGTCTGACATCTCCAGCTACATACGGGCCCTGCGCATGGGCTGCCGCAGCCTGGAGGTGGTGGTCTGGGACGGGCCCGACTGCGAGCCCGTGGTCTACGTGGGAAGCTCGGTGGCCTCACAGCTTGCCTTTGGTAAGGTGCTAGACATCCTCAACCAGTACGCCTTCGAGAGCTCCGAGTACCCGCTGATCCTGTGCTTGGTCATCCACTGCTGTGTGCCACAGCAGCGGGTCATGGCGCAGCACATGAAGAAGATTCTGGGCGACAAGCTTTACGCGGAGCCGCCAAACCCAGAGGAGCATTACTTGCCTTCCCCCGAGAAGCTAAAGGGCAAAGTCCTTATCAAGGGCAAACGTCTTCCTCCCAACTATCCCGAATCAGAGGGGGAGGTGACGGACGAGGAGGAGGGGCTCGAGATGTCCAGGCGGTTGGTCGGGGCCGAGGAGAAAGACAACCTCAACGGGGTTGGGTGCAAACGTCTGCGTCTGTGCAAGGAGCTCTCAGACCTGGTCTCTCTCTGCAAGTCGGTGCAATTCAGGGATTTTGAGACCTCCAAAAGGGAACAGAGGTACTGGGAGATGTGCTCGTTCAACGAGGTGGACGCCAACCGCTTCGCCAACGAGTTTCCAGAGGACTTTGTGGGCTACAACAAGCGATTCCTGTCACGAGTCTACCCCACACCGATGCGCATTGATGCCAGCAACATGAACCCCCAGGACTTCTGGAAGTGTGGCTGCCAGATTGTGGCCATGAACTACCAAACCCCTGGTCTGATGATGGACCTTAACCTCGGCTGGTTCCGTCAGAATGGCAACTGCGGCTACGTGCTGCGGCCGTCCATAATGAGGGAAGAGGTGTCGTACTTCAGTGCCAACGCGCGGGACTCCTTGCCTGGCGTGTCAGCGCAGCTCTTGCACATCAAGGTGATCAGCGGCCAGAACTTGCCAAAGCCACGGGGTTCGGCCGCTAAGGGGGACGTGGTGGAGCCCTACATTTACGTTGAGATCCACGGCATCCCGGCCGACTGTGCCGAGCAGCGCACCAAGACAGTCTCGCAGAATGGCGACAACCCCATCTTTGACGAGAGCTTTGAGTTCCAGATCAACCTGCCGGAGCTAGCCGCGCTCCGGTTCGTGGTGCTGGACGATGACTACATCGGGGATGAGTTCATTGGTCAGTACACCATCCCGTTCGAGTGCCTGCAGCCGGGTTACCGCCACGTCCCTCTGCAGTCCCTCACCGGGGAGTTCTTGCCCAACACCACGCTGTTTGTGCACGTGGCCATCACCAACCGCCGCGGTGGAGGCAAAGCGCACAAGAGGGGCCTGTCCGTGCGCAAGGGACGCAAGACTCGCGAGTACACCTCCACCAAGACCACGGGGATCAAAGTGGTGGACGAGCTGTTCCGGGCATCCACGCAGCCACTCAGGGAAGCCACTGACCTCAGAGAGAATGTGCAGGTAAGAGCCGCTCAAGCATGGCGTGCACTCTTTGTTAACACCAATTTAGAGCTTAACGGTTATAAAACACACGGGCTCATGAATCACTGACTAAACATTCAGCCAGATAGAGTCCACAATATTGCTCTTTATTTTCTCTGACTGTTTGAGAAGCATGTCTGATGTACCATCATTGTGTAGGAGTCTGTTCAAATTTAAAGTATTACTCATAGGTTTACATAATGTGATGTTCAGTCGCCAAATGGCAGTTAAATTAGAGTGCTACTCTTGGAGTACTTGGCAATTGATCAAAGTTAAGATATCCAGGGGAGCCTGATGGCACCTTGTTTAAATATTAAATACTACACATGGCAGACATCCTGTAATGCATGCGGAAGGAAGGTATTATCCCATTTTAACACTTGGGCAGAGGCTTTTTTCCGCTGACATCTCTGGATCAATTGCACTATGGAGTTAGTTCCACTGCTCTCATTCTCACGGTCTCCCCCTCACTCTTCTGCCTTCACCGTTTCCTTTTTCTTCCTCTTGTGGTTTGTGTGCTTTTTACAGAGGCTTCCTATGGCTTCTGTTTTTGGGGTGTATTGTACATTTCATTAGTTTAGGCATTTCTCAGATTTCGGGCCTATTTGGGTTACTGAAATTTTGAAAAATAAAATTCAAAATTTTACTAATTGGTATGCAACAAGTTATCAGTCATTTTGATAGGAGTAACCTTGTGAGCTTGGTTGAGACCACAATATAAGGGAATTTATGATTTTTTGTCATTTTTCAGGTAAATGTCATTACCATCTCATCATCTAATATGTACATTTTAAAGATGAAATGGTCAATCAATGATCAATCAATGATCAATTATGGTTTCACATGAAGAATTGTTGAATTTTACTTACAACATGAATTATAGTCGTTTAAGTTTTTTTTTTTTTTTCACTCGACCCTGGCTTGGAATTTCATGTATATCATATCTGCCATATATCATATCTGGCATATATCATATCTGTTTTCATCCAGTGGCAATTTAGACTGTCCAACATTGTCAAAAATATCTAATTAATGTAATTTATTGTAATTTATACATAATCTATTGGCAAAAATATGCATGGTGATGGTGATGACATTGCAGTTCTGGTAATGACATTTGTTGCGGTGATGACAAATCACTGATCGTAATCTATTGCAATTAAATGTTTATAATTTAGAAACCCAAGTTGAACTGACTTTGTGAAAAAAAAACTTATTTCTTTTAAAAGGAGTACTTTAAATGTATCTGCAAAAATGTCATCACCAACACAGTCGTCATTACCACTACATTTCAAACTATAATGTGCTGGTAATGACTGTGTTGGTGATGACATTTATACCGAAAAACTACCCTGAGAAGCAAAAATGATCACCATGCAAGTGTAGCTAGCTTTCTACATGTAATGTACATTATTTAAACTATTAAAGTCATTTTAAAATTTCAGGAATATTCAAAAACACAGAAATACAATGCGTATGGTAATGACACATAATAAGTGTACATGCCCAAAACGAGCGATAAAGAGTAGATTTTCTTATGTTTCTGGACATCAAGGCATCAATCTTTCTGCTGACACCCATGTATTCCACTGTGATAATAGGTGACCATGGTTACCAAATATTTTTTTGATGAAAAAACAGTAGCAAAGTGCCTTTATGTAGAGTGTGCTGGTAATGATGGCTAAACCATGGGACAGGTAAACATTAAGCAAAATAAAGCAGGAAATGCATATATATGCATAATGTGTGCATGCAGTTCATTAGTTCAGATAACATTTAATTCATATACATGATTTTTTAAATTAATTTTTGATAAATAATGTTTGAGATATGGCACAATATGTGAAAACTCTGGTTGCGGACAACACCAAAACACTGATTTTGTACCATAGAACACCAATAAAATGTGTCTAAATCATGAGTAGGAGCAACCATTAAAGTCTAGGCTTGTTTTTCTTTATACTAATTAGTGATGCTAAACATTATTAGATTTAATGTGTTTTTAATAGAATTACACCCTGTGGACAGAAATAGGCCCCAATTCTGGGAAATACCAGAGAGAGGGAGTGAGAGATATAGATAGAGAGAGAGAGAGAGAGAGAGAGAGAGAGAGAGTTTGTTGTTCCAGCTAGGTCCAATTAGGGGTTTGTTTATGCCCTCGGAGCACTGGCGTGAATCAGAAGATACAAAAGATGTTAGCGCTAGCGTGACTGTCTGCTCGCTAATCCACTGTTCTCTGAAAGGCAGAAACAGAGGCAGGCACAACACTCGCTAATCACTCAATATTTATCCACCAGAAGAGACTGGACCATAAACAAGACAGAAAAATTGTTAACAGTAGTGAATTAGGACAAAAGCCTCAAAACAAGGGAAGGCAAAACAAGGCTTAAATGCTGTGTTTGGGTATATGAGTGTGCAGATGGAAAAGGGTATGATCAAACACTTTGTTGTTGTTAATATTGTTGTTGTTGTTGTTGTAGTTGTTGTGGCAAAGAAAGGTCTATGTGGAACTACAGAGGCTGTATAGCAGCCGGGTGAGTGATTTAGGTGAGTGCAGAAAGAGGTCAGGGTAGACAACCGATATATAATTCCATTTCAAAGTCTGGGCACATTCCAGAAGAGAATGTGAGACTGACTGCAGCCTCACAGAAACCCATCCTCCTCAGGCAGCCACAAAGGCCTGGCGGTAGGAAAGACTGTGAGCTCATCTTCAGGAATAAAGTCCAAGCCTGTTTGTACAGTCTGTGGGACATATTGCTGAAGGTGTGAATGAGCCTTTCCACACAGTCTGGGTTCCTCTAACATATCTCCATTGTTTTTCATTGTAGACCATTGCATGCCAGAAATTACCATGGACTTGCATCTGGTGTGTAGTGTATTTAAAGAACCATGTGCAACCTTCCTGGGGCCTCATTACATACAGTACAGGGCCATAGTCTGTATGTCTGTAGTCTGAAATCTGAAATCCTCATCTCTGTTTAAGATGGCATGTCAGATTTAGGGTATTACAGAAACATTTTCCTAAGGGCAATGGAGGGGGGGGGGGGGGGGGGTCTACTTTGGAATGTTACAAAGCCGTCCTAACTGATGGTATAGATTCTGTCCTAGATTCAAAAAATGGCAGCAGTGCAGTTGTTTAGCCTGTCTGAAAACGAGAAATATGAACAGACGGGCTGGAAAACCAGAAACAACTGAACAGAAACATATTTCATAAGACAGCATGGTTACCTAAGTTCCATTAGAAAACTGGATGGACAATTAACTATCTTTTGATTTAGGGGAGAGCTGTGGCCCAAGCGGCTGCAGTGTCCATACCACACTCAGGTCCAAGATCCCAAGGGGACACGGGTTCTGATCCGACCTGTGGTCATTCCCTGATCCCACCCCATCTCTCTCCTACTCGCTCTCTGATGCTTTTCACTGTCCTGGATGGATAATGGATAATGAAAGAACATTTCCAGTGCCAGATGTCAACAACATTAGCCTGGCTAGCGCCACCACTTCTCAATGAGACGTGGTCTGGGAACCAAACGTTCATTTTCTCGTATTTGAAAAAAATGCCCAGATCCGTTTATTGGGTGCCACGGATGTCCATCAAATGCGTCTGTGCATAGCTCATCATCGTCTTGCTTTCCCCCCTGTTCTGTGATTGGTTCCCTATCTCAGGTGAAAATTTGCTCCATGGTCTCCAGGCTGCCTTAGCAGTGTGAATCAAATTGCGCGCAAGGCAGCATGGGAACACCCAGGCTACAACAACATTGCAACACTGCATGTTTTTGCATTCCATTACAAAGAAGCAAGTGTTACCCCATAGCATCATAAAACTGTTAGCATATAGCACATACATGCTACAGTGTACATCAATGATTCACTTGAATTGTGTTTATCTATTGATTGGTATGTGTTTGAGCCATAGCTAGACAGCTAGGTTAAAATCACATAGGAATAGATGTAAAGGATCAAACTGCTATCTTAAAGTCTCAGGGCTGCCAGAGAGGGCCTCAGGCAGTTTGGTAAGACTCAAAGTAACTCAAGGCTGTAAATTCCAGAGCTTGTGGTAAGAGCTACAGGCAATCACTAGGTAACAGAAAAAATAAGCACTATGACCTGTAAAAAGTATGTGCCACTTTAAGAATGAACCACAACTTGAAAAGCTTTGTTTGATGCAGAGCTCTCCTGGACATGTTCCACCCATGCGAAATGGTGGTGATTTTTTTTTCTATCTCTCTTTCTTTCTTTTCTTTCTTTTTTTCTTTTTATATCTCTTTCCTCTGTGTTTGACCTCTGTGTCTCAGTTGTCCCATGTATTTTCTTGGCTCATGAGTTACCATGAGTTATGTGGGCTTGAATGATGAGTGTAGAAACTAGGCATAGGTCATTGGAAATCATTACTAATTGTCCTCTGTTACGTTCATTTTGTATTTATTAAGTTACTGTAGTAACAATTTGCGAATGCTGTGTAGACTGTCAGGCTTCAGTTCAGTTAAACCTCTGTTGTGGTGAAAGGGGTTAAATGGTGCAGCTTGTTCCGGGCTTTGTGGAGTGTGCACCCATGGTGCATATATATGAGGCTGGCTGGTATCAGGCTGACGGCATCAGGGACAAGCGTCCGTCTGAATGAAGGACACATTATAAAGGAGACCAACAGTGATGGAACGGAAACTGATTACGGTAATTTTACATTTAAAAACCCTTCTGGGGTTGTGCTGTGAGCAAGAATATAAAACAGTCCTGATAGTCAGGTCCTTACACACACACAGACACACAAACACACACACACACACACACACACACACACACACACACACACACACAGCCTCCTCCGATGGCTCCTGCTGCAGTTTCATTGCAGCCTGGAGCATAAAATTGTTAATATATCGGTTTGGATGATTTGAAGTAAATAAGCCTTTGGTGAGCAGGATAGCCTTACGCGCACACACACACAGTCACACTGTCCTCTTACAACCCTCTGCAGTGCCTTGGCGCCCATTGCTTGAGCCCTGTCTCCTCCTGGTGATGCAGCTATGCAGGAAAGTGCCTTGTTTGCTCACCCTGCTGTAGGGAGCTGGATTGCAGGCCAAGTAAGTAGATCTCTTTAGAGCACAGATCCATTGAAGGCCAAGTAAGTAGATCTCTTTAGAGCACAGATCCATTGAAGGCCAAGTAGGTAGATCTCTAGAGCAGTGGTTCCCAAACTTTTAACAGGCATGTACCCCCTGAGACATTATGATCTTCCGGAGTACCCCCAACACCACCAATTGTTAACAAGTTTTTTTAAAATTGTTTTATTAATATTTATTTTTATCAATTTTGTCGAGAATAGTGAATAGGATCATAAACATATGATACAAATCTCATCAATAGTCAACATATGATAGGCCTACAAATGTGCTGAATATAATGATTTTAAATAGATCTGCACCTAATCTCACACACAATCGTCTTGTTGAATGCAGTGATCTTATCTGCTTGTCTTTGCCTTGTAACTGGAGATTTAACTCATTGAGCTTTCCAAATATATCGCTAAGATAGGCCAGCTTCGTCAAGAAATGTTCATTAATGTTCAAACATGCGCTCTTCCTCCAAGAAGAGGCGACTCGGAGCTCAAACACGCGACAGCACTTTACCTCGGGAAAGCCACCTTGCCTCGCTGTGAAACAGTACAGCCTTTTAGTCAGCTCCCATCTCCTCTCAAAGTGCGGAGAATAGACACGCTTTTAAGGGCCAGGTCTTGATGAAATTCACCACTCACAACCTCGTTCAAAAGCTCATTCAGGTCGGGACTAACTAAAGGCTTCTACATACTTGACGCACCCGACCGGTAGCGCGACACCGTGACGTCAAAATGACGTAGATCTTGCTGGCGCGCCAGGATTTTAGCCAATTAACGCGAGGTAGCGCACCACTTATTTTTTTTCAGACGAGCGCGACAAAGCTGAAACAGGAAGATGGACTAGTTCGAGGGCAAGCGAGAGTTGCAGTGTTTTGTTACAGTCGTGAATTTTTAATAGTTTGCTGGATAAGTTAACAAATATACCAGCGAGAGTTGCAACACATGGAATTAAGAGGAAAGAATAGAAACGATTTATTTTCAAACAAAGGATATCTATTAAGGCCTGAACAAAATCTCTTTCCACTTCAGGAAATTACACAAATTCAGCCAGCTGCTAGCTAGCTAGCCAGCTAACTAAACTGTTTAAATTATTAAAATTTCCCTCGGGATGACTAAAGTATCTATCTATATATCCATCTATCTATCTACCTGTGCGCACACCTTGGAAACTAGATGATAATGATGGTGGTAGTTGTGAATAGTAGCAACCAAAGTCTGAAGTACCATCACAGAGGCTAGCTAATAGCAGAGCCCGTTTACATTCTCTGCTACTAGTGTTTCTTAATGCAGCTTCTTCTGCTGTGTAACGTAGTTAGCGTTAATCTTTTCACAACAGCGACACCTCTGTTCAGGAGAATATTGCAACTAGTGTCGTGACCACGACGCGCGAGTATAAATGGTTACGGCGCTTCTGTGACGTTACATTGTCGTGCTACCGGTCGGGTGCGTCGAGTATGTGGAACGTTTAAGCTGCCTTGACACGAGTGCTTCCCTATGAATAACACAGTGCGTCCATTGCGCATCGGGTGCTAACTGGGCCTAGGCTACAGATAAAAAAATAAATTAAAAAAACTCCTGTTTTTCACATCAGTTCGCGCCCCACCTGGCATGTCTCTGCGACCCACAGTTTGAGAAACGCTGTTTTACCCTCTCTGTCTCCACTCTCGAATATTTTGTTAATGCGGAGAAAATACGTTTTTAATGTGCAGTGCAAATGCGGAAGTTAAGTTACAAACGTGGGATAGAGAAAACGTTTGAAAAGGCATATGACTTAGATCTTTTTTCGCGTACCCCCTGAAATCAGTCCTCAGTTTGACAACCGTGGCTTTAGAGCACAGATCCATTGAAGGCCAAGTAAGCAGATCTCTTTAGAGCACAGATCCATTGCAGGCCAAGTAGGTAGATCTCTTTAGAGCACAGATCCATTGAAGGCCAAGTAAGTAGATCTCTTTAGAGCACAGATCCATTGAAGGCCAAGTAAGTAGATCTCTTTAGAGCATTGGTTCCCAAAGACTGGGTCGCGACCCACAGGTGGGTCGTAGGAGATTTTATTTGGGTCGCCAGCATAGCCTAGTGACAATTTATGTTGTGTAATACCCCTAGCTTATACCTTATATAGCTTAGGAAAGCTAACAGCTTTCTATTAGGATCTAGTTTGTTAACTACCACAGTCACAAGTTGGGTCGCGATAGTCTGTCATTTTTAAAAAGTGGGTCCCCAGAAAAAAAGTTTGGGAAACACTGCTTTAGAGCACAGATCCATGGAGAGAATCAGTAACTCGCTGTGTCCAGAACACTCTGGAAAACCAGGAACCAGACAAGGGAGGATGGATGTTTGGGAGCTAATAACTAAATGCTGTGAAAATAGCCTGTCCTGTTGGTATATGAGCAAAGGTTATCTGTAGGCCTATTGAAATTGCCAGAATTTATTGCGGTGTTCTGGACTTCTGATCCTTTGAACTTTTGAGCCTTTTAAACTTTATAAATGCTTTTGAAGGGTTTCCTGGCATAGACATGGTGGGCAGTGGTTGCATGTGCTACAGGTACTAAACCAGGGCCACCACCACCACAACAACAATCATTTTACTTGAATGTGAGTTATTATGGCGCAACCTGCCAATGAGCACTAGCATAACATTCATAAACATTGATGAACCTAGGACAGCAAGTCTCAGTCTCTGCCTCTCGATCAATAATAGAATCTGTCAGGCAATCAAGAGATGCTGGCAGACCAGTAGTGAGCTCAGG
>NC_055959.1:28736622-28744122 GCF_018492685.1 Alosa sapidissima
AATAAGCAGTGTGTGATGGAAGATGGCTGGTATTGAAGACTGTAAACGGACTAGTTCACAAAAATATTAAAAATTACTCTTTGAAGCCTGCAAACAAACACACACACACACACACACACATTTTCTATCTCTCTTTCTCTATCTCAATAGGTCATACCCCTACCAAGCTGTTCACATGCATAATTAAGGACTCACACACTCAGACACCTCAGTGTCAACTGAGCACAACAGGTCTTTGTCACAGACTCAGACTCTTGACACAGACTGACATCAACAGGCGGGTTTTAATTTGAAAGGTAGCTCGGACACAGAAGTACCAAAACACAGAAGATCCCAGGGCAAAAGGCAAAACAAGCAGTGTCCAAAAATCCAGGGACATCAAAACTCAGGAGAATACTAAGCAAAACTGATAACTAAACACAGAAGGCCAAAGCTCAGAAGATTAAAGAACTTAGCTCAAACTGGAGAAAGCCGATGGAGTTCACAACAACGTGTAGGTAATAACACACTACAGCGTCCGTATGTCAGGTAAAGACGAGGTCAGACAAAGACTGGGGACTGGAGCAGGCTTTTAAAGGTGGCTTAACGAGCTCAAAACCATGAACAGGTGAGGAGGACTAATAGGCTAATAGATTGAGATCGATGATATTGATTGAGTGGAGAGTGAGAAAGTGGGCGTGGCTGAGGGAGAGCCCAGTGCCGGTGTGTCAGTCTTAAAGTTATTATCTTATTTAAAAAACAGGATACCGGTAATTCACTTCAAATGTAATGTGCTGATTGTATTAGCATGTACAGTATATATTACGTATGGTCAATCTGAATGTGTGTGAATGTTAAATTCCTAGTGGACTTGTAGGTGAGAAAAAGAGAGGGAAAATGAGAGGACCAGAGGAAGAGAACGGACATGTTTGTGCTTGTGTCCTTAATTAGCAGGAGAGAGGGCATGCAGGGGACACTCAAACAAGCTCACACACACGCTCACACACACACTCACACACACACACACACACACACACACACACACACACAGATATAAGTTAGTAAAGTAAGTAAACATTTATTTATAGAGCACATTTTCCTGCACAAAAGGCTGCTTGTGTCACGGTTCAGACAGACGACCAGAGGACCACAATTGCGTCACACCAGAAAGTTTATTAAACTTAAGGGAAAAGGGAAGTAGGGAGTGAGTGAAGGCTCCAGGGGTTACTGGGAATAACAGGGATACAGGGGTTCCGTCCAATGTGCTGTGTCTGTGTCCCACCCAGTGGCAGCGATGCGTCCTATGACGCCGGTGGTGGGTGGTCCGGAAGTCCTGGGGGGGGAACACAGACACAACAGGGCGGATGAAACAAGGCAGAAGTACAGTTCAAGGGAAATCCAAATTCGTAGTAGCAAGGCAGAAAGCAGGTCTGGTTTTCTGGGGCAGAAGAGTATCCAAGATTCAGGCAGGTCCGGGGTCACAAAACAAGAGTGAGCCAGAAGCGCGAGCAAACAGGTTCCGGGTGTGAGCTTTGCAGACGATCTGACAAAGGAGAGCTGAAAGACAGGGCTTTAAATACTGGGAGAGGTTAGTGGGTAATGCAGCGCAGCTGGCAGAGTAATTAGAGCAGAGCAGAGCAGAGCAGGGACAGGTGGAGCTAGTTAGGCTGAGTAGAGAGAGTGGTGAGCAGAGTGGAAGATAATGGAAACCAATTAAGGTGGTAACCCGGTGGAGTGAGAGGGCTCATGACAGCTTGAAGCCCCTATCCAGAGTAATGCTGGTGACAGCAGCCTGCAAGCATAGCATTGCAGCGGCAGCTCGGTGGATATCTGGTTCTGGTAGCGTTAGTTGCGGCAGGTCTTTTGGGTCGGCCTCCCAGTCTTTCAGAGTGATCTCTCTGATCAGGCGCTGCCAGCTTTCACATCAGCAGTTCTTCAGGAAGGTAATGTTAACATTAACGTAACATTAGGGCAAAAAGCAGTGAAAATAACACTGATATTATGTAATGAAGTATGACATATAAAAATAGAATGAAACATAACATAAAACATAAATTACGAAAAAAGCACCTGTAACCTAGCAACCCCAAATAAAATACATTCAGATCAAATGAAATGAAACAAATACATACACACATACACAAACACACATCACAAAAACATGGTTACTAAAAACCTGTAGGCCCTGGATGCCAGTGGGTGGAGATGACAGTGTAGGAGTGAGAGCGGATGAACGAGTGAGCTTCTGAGCGAGAGCTGAACGGAGAAGAGAAGAGCAGGAGCGCTCTGTCAGCAGCGCAAGAGCAGAGCAGAGCTCCAAGGTGCTGGAATGCTCTTTCATGGAGACACAGGATAGCAGTAAATAAACAAGCCCAGGCAGCTCTGACATTCTCCCTGCATCTCTCTAACCCCCCTCTCTTTCTAACTGTCTATCTGTCTGTCTGCTGTATATATCTGCCTATCCTTTCCTCTCTCTCTCTAACTGTCTATCTGTCTGTCTGTCTGCTGTATATATCTGCCTATCCTTTCCTCTCTCTCTCTAATGGTCTATCTGTCTGTCTGTCTGCTGTATATATCTGCCTATCCTTTCCACTCTCTCTCTGTCTATCTGTCTGTCTGTCTGCTGTATATATCTGCCTATCCTTTCCTCTCTCTCTCTCTCTAACTGTCTATCTGTCTGTCTACTGTATATATCTGCCTATCTTTTCCTCTTTCTCTCTCTAAATGTCTATCTGTCTATCTGTCTGCTGTATATATCTTCCTATCTCTCTCTCTCTCTCTCTCTCTCTCTCTAACTGTCTGTCTGCTGTATCTGCCCATCCTGTCCTCTCTCTCTTTCTCTCTTACAGTATATATTTCTTTATCCTTCCGTCTCATTCTCAACCCTCTCTGCTGTATTTCTGGCTTCCTCTAACTCTCTGTCTCTCTGTCTTTCTGTGGTAAGTTACAGTCTTTCTCAGTCGCTTTGGTGCTTTTCTCACATCACTATTAACATTTGCACAGCAGTTAGTGCATTTCTCAAAACAATTAGTGCAAACTGCAAAACCTAGTGGATAACCTGCAAAAGCACGTCACTTGCTCAAAATGGATAGTCCATTCCTCAAAAGCAAGTATTTATGTCAATGAAACTGCCAGTGTCATCAAAATGAGAAGTCTTGACACCATCGTTTATGAACAAGATAGTCAAATGGCTTTGTCATGTTTTCATTATGGCTGTTTATTCTCTCAGTGTTTTCCCATCCAAAAAAGGTCAGAACTCGGTGACACTACCTGAACATGCTCAAGACGGCACTATACAGTAGCCTACTTGTACACCCATTTGAAAACTACAGTAAAGTTAGAAATTGCTGTAGTTAGGAGAGTGAGTACAATACACTGAATACGTACATTTCACCTTTTTACTGTATATGCTCTTTGCAATTCTACAGCATTGTGACAGAATTTGATAACTAGTTCACCAATTTTGTATGTAATGACTCAAGCAATGAAATGAAGACTATTAGTTTTATTGGGAACGACTATTCAGCATCCATAAGTATAGTTCATTTTGACTGACATGACAAAGTAACTGAAACATGTCCAAAAGCATTTGCAATTTGTTCAGAGGAAGGAGAAATTGCTACTATGATGTGCACAAATAACTAAATGTTGTGGAGGTTGAACTAATAGTTAATTTTCATTAATAATAATAATAATTTTCATTCTGATCTGAGAAAAGCACCAAAGCGACTGAGAAAAACTGTAATGGTGGAATCATTTCCATCTTGTCTTCTTGGACCTTTTTGTTGTACCCTTTCATCTCCTCTCTTTCTCTGTTTTTCCTATTGTGGATTTGATCTGGAATTGAAGCCTCTTATGCTTGCTTAAGATCCTCTATGTGTGTGTGTGTATATATATGTGTGTGTGTGTGTGTGTGTGTGTGTGTGTCTGTGCCCTCTTATTGGGTTCATCTGTCTGTCTTTGTGCTTCTCTTTCTCTCTCTCTTTTCTTCTCTCTATCCCCTGTTCTCTTTCTCTGTGTGTCTGAATCATCTGTTAACTACTGCCCTGAGAGGCTATACAAACACACAAACACACACACACACACACACAATCACCCACTCTCATTTCACACTCACAAACATTAACACACACACACACACACAGAGACGCACACACAAACTGCAGAGGGGATGCAGTGAACAGTTCAGACAACTTGACAGGTCAAACACAGAGGTGCAAGATGGAATCTGTCACATCATCCTTTCTTTATACCTTCTTCCTGCTACCTCTATCTGTCTTTCTTTCTTTCTCTCTTCCTTTCTTTCTCTGTCTGTTTCTTGTCCTCCTCTTCTCTGTTTATTGTGTGTGTGTGTGTGTGTCTTTGCCTGCTGTGTATATTAGCTGTAGCAGCAGAGAGCCCTTCTATGCCAATAAATTCTTCATCCAGGCAAATAGTTGAAGTGATAGTTGAGTCTAAAAGTGTTTGTGTGTGTGTGTGTGTGTGTGTGTGTGTGTGTGTGTGTGTGTGTGTGTCTGTCTGTCTGCGTGTGAGAGTGTGTGTGTGTGTGTGTGTGTGTGTGTGTGTGTGTTCGCGTGTGTCTGCGTGTGTGTGGTGTGTGCATGTAAGTCACTGAGGGTACAAAATGAGAGAGAGGTGTCATTCTCTTTCTATTCAATTTCTACATCAGATTGATGGCAGTGTTGTTAGGCCAGCACCTATAATAACTTTGGAGACGCTGTTCAGCATTACTCAGCTGTGCCTCAGCAGGGAGATGACTCGAACATGTTGTTATAGCCCCTGGACAAAGCTGTGTGGACATTGTCTTGCATTTAATTGATGGTAAAGGACACTTGGTGTCGGAGAGGCTGCCCGTGTTTATGAAATACCAGATCAATCACAGCGGGTCTGATGACCCCCTTCCACAGACAGACACACAGACACACGCCCCTGTCATTTTGCAGTCCATCGTGACACCTGCCATTACATGCTAATGTGTCACATCCCAATCCCAAATTATCCCTTCTCAAACGAAGCCACCGACGTCAGCCATCGCCATGGAGACTGCAGCCGTCTCCCTGGATGAATTATCCTATAGTGATTTGACACCAACATACTTGCACATACACACACACACAGACACACATACACACTCCGGTCATCACTGTACTATCACTGCACCATTCTCCATCCAATGTTGATTACCTGCAAATAACACCTTTCATGCTCAAATCAGTTACAGTCAAATATGTAATTTCACATTGATAGTTTTCTCTCTATTTCTATCTTTCTCTTTCTGTGTGTGTGTGTGTGTGTGTGTGTGTGTGTGTGTGTGTGTGTGTGTGCATGCAATGATCCATGTGTATTGCCAAGATGTCGCTGAGTGTCTCTCTCTTGGCCCTTGTTTATGTGTTAGTCTACTGGGATCAGTGTGTGTGTGTGTGTGTGTGTGTGTGTGTGTGTGTGTGTGTGTGCATGCAATGATCCATGTATATTGCCAAGATGTCGCTGAGTGTCTCTCTCTTGGCCCTTGTTTGTGTGTTAGTCTACTGGGATCAGTGTGTGTGTGTGTGTGTGTGTGTGTGTGTGTGTGTGGCCTGGTGTGAAGTGCCTGTTTGCTGCCTCCACTGTGTTAGCACTGGTAGAGCCTGCAGCAGCCTGCCCAGTAGAATACCCACTGTGCCCATCGCAAACTGGCACAGAGGAGGCAGGAGATGGAGGAGAGGAGAGAAGAGGGGAGGAGAGGAGAGGAGAGGGGAGGAGAAGAGAGGGGAGGAGAGAAGAGGGGAGGAGAGGAGAGGGGAGGAGAGGAGAGGGTGAGGAAATGAAGAGGGGAGGAGAGGACAGATAGAAAGCGGGAGAGGATAGGGAGGTGAAGGGAAAAGAGGAGAAGAGAACCTAAAGGGTTGAGGATAGAGGGATAGAGAGAGGAGGGGAGTGTAGAGAGACAAAGAGAGGCTGAGGGAGGCCTCTCTTTGTCCCTCTTGGCACAGGTCTCAGAGGGCTGGAGAAAGTGGGACAGGTGGCACAGGAGAGTGGGGGGTGTTGTGGCTGGGCAGGTGTCTTAGATACCCCGCTTCACTGTCCTAGCACATGGGGTAGTGGATCTGTGTGTGTGTAGAAAAGATGCAAGCATTTGTTTATATAATATGTGTCCATATAATGACTAGTTGTAGCATGTTTAGTTGTGGTAGGAATAAGCATCTTTTTTAAAGGGGGTGGTTTTTGTGTATGGTGGGGGCATTCTCTGTTATGGTATGTGCTCCCAAATCTGAGACTCATAAAGAATGCGTGCGTCCTCCTGGCAATGCTTCCAACAGATGCTGCTCATCGTGTCCTGTGTAATGAGCCTTGAGAACTAGAGCAGCTCAGATGGTCTGTCATGGTTATTCCCTGAACACACACCTCACCACACCGTGTGCACTGAATGTCACTGAGAGACTGTCTATCTGTCGCTCTGTCTGTCTGTCTGTCGCTCTGTCTGTCGCTCTGTCTGTCTTTCTCTTGTTCTTTCTGTCCTCCCTTTTTTCCTTCTCATCCTTTTTCCTTTTCACTCTGTGTCTTTCTCTGTGCCTTCTTCTGACAGTATATATAAATGCGAATAAACTGTTTGTGAAGCCCATTGGGTAATGGAGCTTTCTTCATTACTGCCCACAGGGCTAGACTTCCATGAGGACCTCCATCGCATCGGTGCAAAGGAGGGCCTGAAAGGCAGGAAGCTACAGAAGGCCATGGAGAGCTATGCCTGGAATATCACCGTGCTCAAGGTACACATATACTGTTTATTCCATCATATTATCCATAAATATAGTGTATAGTCCTACTATTAACATAGTACATATACCACTCTAACATCTTTAAGGTAAGTATACTGTGTATACCATCCTTGGTCTCTCGACCTACACAGATATGCACTGAGCAGCAGGATGAGTTCTTTTCTCTGGGGAACTTTTGGTTCCTGCAGTGAACAGAGAACTTTGAAGGTGTTTGTCACTATGGTTCAGCTGCTACACCAAAGGCATCGTAACACGGAGAGACTCGAAGAGCTTCCTTCTGTATTTCAATTACAGGTGCACAGAGGCACAGTCTGAAATGGAATTGTGTATGCCACGGCAGCAGACACAGACAGTAGCGGGAGATGTAATATTATGTATGTAATAATAATAATAATAATAATACATTTAATTTAGAAAAGCGCCTTTCAAGGTGCCCAAGGACACTGTATGAACCTGCACCCCAGCACTGAACCCCAGACATTGCAGTGGCTTTATTCTGTGAGGGGAAAATGGCTGTTGGCGGCCCGGCTTTAACCAGACAATCCACCTCTCGCCTCCACGGCCACACGGCCAAACCCCTTTGTCTTACGTAAAGTGGCTCACACCACGGTGTACAGTAAGTGTAGTGCAGTCAAGTGGAGTGGTGTGGAGGTTTTTTTTCCGTTGGCGTTATCCTGGCACACTCGTCGTCTCGTCGTCCTCGCGACCTTGGCGCCGCGCGTGCTCACCAGACGACGACGCCGCTCCTCTCCTGCCTCAGCCGTGT